>NW_028277234.1:0-300000 GCF_059751315.1 Micrasema longulum
TGTAGCAACTATAAATACAAAATTTTAAATGTAAATATACGTAGTTTAGAAAGGAATTTCAATGAACTGATTATATTTCTCCAAAGAATAGAATTAAAAATAGACATTATAGTTTTAACAGAATGCTGGTTAAAAAAAAATAGTGAACAGAAATACATCGAAGGGTATAACTATTATTCTACAAAAAATAATAAAAATCGGGCTGAAGGAGTAGTGGTATACATCAAAAGTAACATTGAAGCATTAGTGGAAGAAATATCTATAAGTGGGGCAAACTGCCTACAAATTAAAATAGGAAATACAAACATAATGGCACTTTATAGATCTCCGGCACAACACAATATAATACCATTTATTGAATCCCTAAATCAATTATTAGATAATAATAAATATTTTAAGTACGGTGTAGTGATAGGTGATATTAACATTAATACAATAGAAAAAAAGCATCCCAATGCAGATGATTACTTATGCATGTTGGCATATCATGGATACGAAATAGGTATAGATGCTCCGACTAGAGTCACACCAAAAACTATTACTTGCCTTGACCACATTCAAATCAAATCATCAACAGGAGCTGACACAGCAGTAATAAAATCTGCAGTCACAGATCATTACATTACATTTCTGGGAATAATAGGGAAAAGGGAAAAAGAGACTGACACTACTAGAAAAATATATGTACGAATAAATTATGACAAAATAAAACAAAAATTGAAAGAGAAAAAATGGACAAACATCCTAAGTCAAGAAAATGCAAGTGAAGCCATGCAAAACTTTGTGGACATCCTCAATACACAGATAAATGAAAATTCTGAAACATTAAAAATTACTCACAAACAAAAAAAGATTACTCCTTGGATCTCAGAAAATTTAGTGAAATGTATAAAAAAACGTGATCACCTACATAGTTTAACTAGAAAACACCCAAACAATGATTCTCTACTCCATTATTATAAAAAATATAGAAATACATGTACCAAAACTATAAAAAAAGTCAAAGAAAAATATTACGCCAACAAAATAGAAGAAAGCAGTTATGATACCAAAACTATATGGAAGGTAATTAAAGAAATAAACAATACGTCAAACAAAAACCAAACACTAATACCGAGCATAGTTGAAAGTGATAGGACATTCACAAATAAACAAGAAATTGCAAATGCACTCAACAAACATTTTTCTACCATAGGAAAAAAACTGGCTGGTAAAATACTTAACAAATTGAATAAAAAAGAGTGGGAACTAGAAAACACTGAAAATATTGAATTTAACTCTCAAGAAATGTTTACAATAAAAGAAATTACAGTAGACGAAATTAAAAAAAACCTAAAAACCCTAAAAACCGACTGCTCAAAAGGACCTGATGGTATAGATGCTAAACTTTTGAAGATTTTGTATGAAGAGATAGCTATACCAATCTGCCACGTATTCAATCAAAGTATAAAAACAGGTGAATTCCCAACCCAGCTGAAGGAAGCTTGTGTGATACCAATTTTCAAAGAAGGTAGCAAAACAGAACTAAATAATTATAGACCAATATCTCTTCTAAACATTCTCAGTAAAGTTCTGGAAAAAATTGTTAACACTCAACTTACTAAATACCTTAGTGAAAATAATCTGCTTTCAACAAATCAATATGGATTTCGTAAAGGAATAGGAACGCAGGATGCCATATTAGACATAACTGAATACATTTATCAAAACGTAGACCAAAATGAAAAAACATTAGCAGTATTCCTTGACCTGGCTAAAGCCTTTGACTCAGTGTCACAAATACTTTTGGTTAAGAAATTACAAGCATATGGAATAAAAGGTGTATATCTAAAGTGGTTTGAAAGTTTTATTTTCAAAAGAAAACAAACTGTAAAAATAGGTCATACAATTAGCGAAAATCTTACCGGAAATTTCGGGGTACCTCAGGGAAGTACATTAGGGCCTACATTATTTCTAATATATGTAAATGGACTATGTAACTTGAATGTTGATGGACGCATTGTAACTTTTGCAGATGATACGGTGCTTTTATTCCATGCTAAAAGCTGGAAAGAAGTGTACAGTAAAAGTGAGAAAGGCCTGGAAAAGACGAAAACATGGTTAGATTATAACTTACTTACACTTAACGCGCACAAAACAAAATATTTGACTTTTAGTATAGACAAACGGAATCAGCCAATAGAAAGAACCCTTAAAATTCATGAATGTACAAATGCAAGAAACAGCGACTGTGACTGCCAAACTATAGAAAAGGTCGATCATATAAAATATCTAGGTATGCACATTGATAGTTATTTAAAGTGGAACATACACGTAGATAAGACAGCAACCAAACTAAGGAAAATGATATATTTATTTAAAAACATTAGAAACATCCTAAACAAAGCAACTCTAATTAATGTATACTATGCTCTAGCACAATCAACTATTAGTTACGGAATAATAGGATGGGGAGGAACAAATAAAACTACATTAGAGCCATTAATAAAAGCCCAAAAAGCCTTACTAAGAGTAGCCAGTAAAAAGCCTTACCAATACTCTACAGACAGACTTTTTACAGAATTTCCAGTACTAGACATAAGACAAATATACATAAAGACAATTTTAAGACATTTCCATCAAAATCCTGACAGACATAATGACGGACAACAAATTTACGACACTAGGCAAAGACAAAAGACAATACTTCTGCTCCCAAAGAAAAAAACAAATTACGGACAAAGGCATTATACGTTTCTGGCCCCTAAGCTTTACAACTTTTTAAGCAAGGACATATTGGCGAACAAAATGAAAAACAATATTTTCAAAGCTAGAGTACATAAATGGATTACTAAAAAGACTAGACAGGAAGCTGAGGAATATGTTTCATATATAAGAATGTAATTATAGTTTCTTGAAAATCCTTTCTCGTTTTATTGATGTAGATATGTTTTTATTTTTTTTATTTCTTTTAAATTTTTACACAATTGATGTGAAATTATGTACAATTATGTATGAATAAAAAATACACTGACACTCCGGAACGTGCCTGTGGGCCAGTGGAGTGGCTATATCCATAAAAATATATATATATTGAATGTACCTACCTATTGTATAGACATTTTTGTTAACTATGTATTTGTATTGTATTTTATATTGGATTAAATAAAATAAAAAAAAAAAAAAAAAAGTATATGTTTATGTATTGATAATTGACGTCGACCCTAGACAAAACGGTGGCAGGAAAAATTTAAAATCTAACATTTGCCCTTCTAGATCCAAGCGTCCAAATTGATCATTGTATCTTCTATCATTGTATCGGCGGCCTCCGTGGTGTAGTGGTCAAGACGCTTGACTCAAGGTTCCGGATTCGATTCCCGGTGAGAACACAAAAAATTTAAAATTGGATTTTTCTCAAGCCTGGGTGCTCTGTAATGTAATTCACCACTGTAATTAGGCCTCCTGGCCTGTTGTGGTGCAAAAAAAATGTATTCTTATGATTTATCACCAAAAATATACTAATACATAATTGGTACAGAATAAAACAGCTTCAAAATGAAGGTATCTTCCCTTGATTTTCTTTTTCAGGATTTGTACCTAAGAGTAGCCATCAAATGAAAAACACATGTCCAAAATTCTGGTTCTATTTCACTCATAGAACGGTATTTGTCATCCGCCCAAAAACGGAGAATAACTCATAAATAATATTTATGTTGGCAATACTAAGTATTTTCTCTCAATCGTTTGAGATTCCAATTATAATCAATTTATTACATAGGACATCATGTTATTGTTAATAATTGTGTCGCGCGTAACGTGATATCTTTGAAAAAGAAAATTCTCATAACGCTTGATTGACCATTTAAAAACTATTTACGAGCATCACTGATCATTTGAATACCGAAAGATAAGTTTAATTTATTAAGGTCCAAAGCAGGTGGCTACTGGTCGCGTCTTGGAAATAATGTTTACCTTGCCTTACGTATCAAATTACCTCAATCATTACAGGTAGCTTTTTCAAACGGTGTGATGTATGATGACTTATCACAAGAAAAATCTATGAAAATGTTGAATAATTACTTTAAAACATTTACTGATTTTTTCAAATGTTGTTTGTTTTGCGTTTTTTTCCTTAGCTTTTTAAACCAAGTCTGTATACACATAGATGAAGTTATGATGGTATGATAAAATACAATATTATGAGTGACATAAATTTATATATCTGTGATATAGAAGTTTTTTAAGGAGAGTAAAATATGGACATCTAGGCATTTTATAAGCTGATCTAACATTCGCTGGTTCAATATTTGAGTGTTCAATATTTTTAAAGAGCGTATTAAGCTCTCAAGGACAAACTCTGTTTTCAAAAAAGAGTTTCAAGACTAGATCTTCCTTAGGGAGTGTGATTCAATTGAGAAACTACTTGATGGTTTTTCAAATATCTAAATTAGTTTATTGCAATTTTATTTTTTCATGTACTTTGAATGTTTTTTAACTGAATGTTCTTTTGCATGTTGATATGCCATGTACTTTTTAATGATAATTTTGTTATTTATAATATATTTGGTGATATGTATTTTGTTAAAGTGTTATACATATATTCGTCCTAACTCAGCACTGGACTTTGTTTCAATATAGTTGGGATAAATGTTACATAGATTAATTGTGAATAAAGTAAATAGAAGTTAATAAAATAAATAAATAATATGGTGGGTATACTGGCGAAAAACGTTAACTCGAAAATACGCGGATTTGACTAAATGATGCGGTTTTGTAAAGTTTTTAACGTTCTACAAACTAAAAAAATACACTAAATCATATTAAATTTAATAAATCTGTAGTTTAAATAATAAATTTAAGGTTAAGTCGTATACCGGGTATTTTATTCAGGCTAAAAGCTTTAAATAACTTAATATTTACTTGATATAAAATTAAGAAACGGAAAAATTAAAAACATGTTCTTAAATAATTAATAAATAATGAAAAAAATATTATAAATGTCTATTTATTATGGGAGCGAAATTTCATTAACATTTTCTTGTATACCCACGAACAGGCTACGCTTTTGTAGGATTTTTTCGTTTACTATTTTTACTATTAATATGTATTACATTGCTATGTAATTATCCTTTATTTTTGAATACTCTGTTTTACCTCTTATGGATATTGTAAAAAAAACTTAAAATGTAAATAAAAAATAATAAAAAAAAAATTAGCACTTAACATCTTACTATATTTAAATAAGATATGAAAGAGTAAAATTAGAACAAAACTTAAATGCTTGAATTCTCAAAACAGGAATTTGAGATTTTAAGTTTTTTTCCAGTATACCCACGATATATTACTGAGCCAACCGTTGCATGTTGTGAAAAGTAAAAAAATCAAAGGTGTTTTCCTGCGTTTATTAGTAATCATTATTATCATTTCCTTATTCACATCCAGTGGTGTACAGAGTACTGCATGGATGTTCCAATTGCAGAGTATCTTGGCCATTTTTGTTACTCGAAAGTGAGGGGATCAGTCTTCGTACAAGAACAATTTAATATTCCACTACGAACTTCGAGGCGGACAAATTTATATATCTCCAATCGATTTCCCTTTTCAGGATTTTTACCTAAGGTAACCACCAAGTTGACAACTCTCGTCCAGGGTGTTGGTTTTATTTTACAGACATGGCAGGAATTTTCATCCTTTCGAACGAAGAAAAAATTTATGGTGAAACAATTTGGTAGAATCTTTTCAATATTAATAAAGTTTTCATTAAATATACGTATTTTTTAACATATTCTTATGTGTGCTCTTATAATAATATTACAAACACGTATATTGCGTTAGTAAATATGTACAAACTTGACCTTAAATTTTATTTTTGTTTTTTTTTATCTTCATATTTTTTTTCCATATAATATTTTTTTACTGCCTTATTATTTCAGCGGACTCATTATTTTTTTCGCCCAATTTATTATTTAATTAGGACACTTGAAACTTTAGTTGTTAGCTTAGATTAACTGTTTCTCAATATTAGTAGCTCCTTTTATAAATTTTTAGTCATTCATAATAATCACTAGTAAATTATTTTTTTTACACACAAAATTGAACGCCACTCGGTTTAGTATTAAAGTATCTCATTAAATTCATCTATATATTATTTATTTGCCCGGTTAATTATTCTCCATTTTTGAATACACATATTTTTAAAAAGTTGCTGCAATATGTTCTGTACCTATTTTATACAAAAAGCAATTTGCTTCTTCGTGAAACATGATTGTGATGGTTAAACTGCCGAACAATTTACAAATTCTATTATCTATCCAAATAAAGGTACATAATATGACTTACTTATGAAATCAAATAGTGATTTAAATCTGAACAAGAAAATCAAGGTGTATTATAATCACAAAGCCGCGCCTCCAGGTGTTGCGAGATGCTTCATATCACCCGGATTTGTCTCGACTCTCGACCTGCAGATGAGAATATGATTGATAGCGACTTGCTGAAGGTATTCCATAGAGTTTAGTTAATGTGCTGTATATGTGTTATGTTTTCCTGATACCTGATATTTGGCGTGGGTGGATGAAAGGTTTTAATGTGTTGATAAAATAGTAACTGGCCCACGCGCTAGCCAATATTTGTTTAATTACACTATTTGATACTATCATGAGATATCTGAAGATGTATACATTTTATTCATTCAACTTAGTAAATTCAGTGGGAAGTAACGTTATTTCCATAAAGGTACTTCTTAGCTGCAGGTGAATAGTGAATACAGAATAAATTTATAATTTGAATACGCGGATTTAAAATATTTAAATGACTTAAAAATAAAATAATAGAACCGACACATAATTCAAGGCTTGGCGAGGGATTAAAGATCATGAAATTACATGAAAAAAAAATTATATCGTTGCCCTTTCTTGCAAAACTAGTAAGTGCCAAACTTAGTTTTGTTCGGGGGAGAGTAGTAAAAACAGTTTTTCCTTCAGTAAAGAATCGTAGTGAAGTTTTGTTAAAAATATTTATTTTTTAAAATAATAGAACACTGTTTGCACAAATTTATACACATGTACATTATTTGAAATCTCAAAAAAAAAACGCCAAAATATCATTTTAAACCATTTGTGAACATACAAGTTTTACAAGTTAGGGTAATAAATATTTTTACGCATCTTGCGGTTATAGAAAGGAAGTAATTGTAATTGTTTTATTTTTTAAATGAATTATTGCCTTACAAAACAGTTTACATAAACATAAGAGATAATTAAATATTAATACATAGGTCAAAAGTAAATACATACATTATATAATAGATTGGAGAAAAAGTAACTTCGTATTTTTCGCTTTAAATCCAAGCTTTATAAAAAGTGTTACAATCATCCGATTTAAGTCAAATATGCACCGTTCTGTTTCATAACTTGTAACTAACGAAAATTCAAATTTATAATGCCCCTTTTGTAGAAGCCCTGGTCCTTATTGGCTAAAAACTCGGACAAACAATTTTCACAGGCCTTTAATGAGGCCAAATTCGTACCCCAAGTGCGTTGGCCATATATAGGAACAAGTGGTAGTCACTTGGTGCCATGTTTGGACTATAAAGTGGATGCATAAAAACATCCCATCTTAGCTCTCGGAGCTTCTGGCGCGTCATCAAAGATGTGTGCGGGCTGGCGTTGTCCTGATGAAACACGATTCTTCTCCTATTCACCAATGCTGGCCGTTTCTGTTCAATCGCCGGCTTCAAACGGTCGAGTTGTTCACAGCAGAGGGCAAATTTGAGCGTTTGGCTAAAGGAGAGCAGCTCATGGAAGAGTATTTCCTGCCAATCCCACCAAACACACAGCAACACCTTTATGTCCGTTAGTCTTGGCTTGGGCACGGTCTGGGCCACTTCATTGGCTTTCGACCACGATCTCTGTAGCTTGACATTGTCGTAAGTGGCCCACTTTTTATCACCAGTCACAACCCCCAGATTCAGAAATGGGTCGATTTTTTTGCGATTCAGCAGCGATTTGCAGATGGAAATTGGGTCCACAAGGTTTTTTTACGTCAAACTTGTTTTGTGATCAATATTTAGCTCCTGAGCGATGCTACGACTGCTAACATGATGGTATATTTTTTATGATTTTATCGACATTTTTGACGATGAATTTTACGTGAATTAGGTTTGTTTATAATAATATCTTCAATATGTTTATCAGATAAAAAGTTAGGAGCGAATACGTGTTTTTCATAGAACTTCCAGGGTCGCATTCGACTAAAATGCATTTAAAAAAAATTTGGAGTGTTGTTTTTTGTATATTAAAAAAAAGGTATTTCAACGTTACAAACATGAATTATTTTTAATGGATGCTGAATTGATTTATTTCCTTACAATTTCTTAGTTTCCAAATATTAATTTACTTTTAATGGACATTTGATACAGTTTTGAAAACGGATTCTTACTCAAAACGCACCACTGTTATTAAGTAGCGCAGAGTTTGACATTTGCAAAAACAATTCTATATTTGAAAATTATTTATTTTATGTTTTGGAATTCAACTATAAAAAGGTACCTAGGTGCCTACCTTAATTAAAAATTTAAATATAAAAAAAAATAGTTTTGGAATTCAATCATTAATAAGTACCTAAGTACATACATATCAATGAAAAGTCTTTTTCCGTTCATCCGGACAGATTTGCACGCTTTCACGACACAATCAGTCATTTTTATTTTCACTTATTTTGGTTTCGAATTAAATATCAAGGTCACGTTGAAACCCGGCTGACGGTTAAAAAATTACTAAATTCGCGTTGAGCTTGAGTTGAGTGTCATAATTTTAGAAGGCTCAGGGTAAAATGCGGACTGACTTTTCTTCATTAACTCGTGGTCTCGTATTTTCTCCCTGGATTATTGCACTAGAGCAGCGATTTTTCCACAATTATGATTTGAGCACGACAAAGACGCTCAGTTTATCGCATGAGAAGATAAAACGAAAAACTAACGCTTATTACGAATATATAAATAGCTCGTTAAAGCCCAAAATAACCGCGCGTCCTTATTTACGAAAAACCGTTTGTTCAACTAGCTGATAGCAGGCAAGCCAACGTTCGGGCAGGGCAACGTCTGTTGGGTCCCCTAGTATTTTATAAAAAAAAAGAGTCAAAAAAAGGAATTTTTTTCCAGAAAGCAATAAAAGCATCTTGTTCCATTGAACATGTTCAATACGATTTCAAATATTTTTCGTATCGTATGTATTTAATTCTTAGCAAATAAACAAATGATGTATTGTATAAATAGTAACTACATATTTATGTATGAATAAAAACGGTCGCTGGCACAGTAAATCTGGAAATAATTATTACATTACGTAGGTCCGTAATAAACATTTCACTGGCAAGTGAATAAAATATGGGTAACATACAAACATTAGTTACTGTAAAGACAATCTTTCAACCACGCACTGTCCGTAATTTGATATTCCTCCGATTTTATTCAAGAGTTAATAACAAATCAATTCGAGCAATATTTCACGGGAGTCCAAGAACGTTCACCAAATAATGTGGGCTTTATACCCATACCTGAAAAGGTCTCATGCTTTGCATGATACGAACGATCTTGCACATCGCAGGTGTTAACTATTGGTGTTTTTTGATCCTATTTTTGTCTCTGTAAATCATTTTGCCGTGGCGCAGTTGGTAAGATGGCCAACTGTGAAACTGGCGTCGTTGGTTCGATTCTCGTCAGTTGCAAGAAAAAAATCAAAGAAAGATTTTTTCTCAATTGGTCTGGGTGTTGTGGTGAATTTTTCATTACTTCCTTCCATATTCCTCTATCCCACCTGCTGACAAGCCTTAAAATAGAGGCTAAGCGGATTATTCCTTAAAAAAATGATAATAAATCATACAGGCAATAATTGCAACATTGGTGATGTGCTCCATGCACCATTGGGTGCGGATAGTTATTAAAAATTTATTTTGCACTACGTAATTCATAAATCAATTCAAATGAGAAATTAAAGATTTGGAATGAGTTGAATTCCTAGGATAGTTGAAGTTAGACATAAAGTTAATAAAAATTCAGAAATTAATTTTGAAAATTGAATAATTTTTCCATGAACATTGTAAGTACAAAGAGAGTAAAATTTCCAAACATGTTTTTCATATTTCGTCAGTTATTCTGCAATACCACTTAACTATCATTCTATTTTTATTGCAGAGTAACTTCAAAAGCGGTGTATTAATATATTTCTTAGGATTTTAATCAACCAAAAATACCGATGGAGTGAGTGAATGAGAAAAACTATCATTATTAAAAATAAAAATAAAAATACCAATAATAAAAAAAAACGGGTTTTTGTCTCTATAACGATTTTAATTTTTAAACTAAAACACTAGCCTTTGACCAAAAAACATACTAGTTAGCTTTTTAGTGCCATACATATACTTTGTATTAATAGTAAGCTATTCTAAGGCATTATGCATTTAAATTGTATTGAAAGAAAGTAAATATATTTTATTGATATGAGAACTTTCAGAAAAGCTTGACTACTAACATGAATAAGCATGAAATCGGCAACTATTTAAAGGTTCTCTTTCGAATACAAGAATAAACGTTAATATTTGCATAAATCATAATCGATAAAATTTAAAGCAACAGAAAAAGAAAACATATATGAGAAGGGAATGTGGAAGTCTAGGCATTGACTTTCGTTTAACTGAATTGTATAAAAAGACGTATAAAAAGTATTTTCGGACGTTGTCTAGTTGATGAAACAATTCAGTCATATGAATATCACTCACATGAATAAATATTTCAGCTCTTCTGCCTTACAAAAGTATGTAGATTGAGGAGTTGAGGTAATGCAGATATTTAAAAAGAAGCACAATGGTCTATGTGGTCAGTATGAAAAGTGGCAACTTAAACCAACCAATGACAGGACTCAAATAAGCCCTGTAAATATCTAGACTTCGAAATTACCTTCAAAAAAATGTTTTTCCTCTCTGTTGCTATAAATTATAATAAAAACAACTCCCTAGGGAGTGAAATTAAGCCTTGTCTACAGACATTTGGACGTACTCAAAATACTGTTGAATCATAATTGAGTTAGTATTGTTAGATTGGAAAATTCCTCTTTATTTTGAAAAGTAGTTTTTTTTAAATAAAAAATTGCTTACGAAAATATTTTATTGTTTTAGTTTAACGATATTTTTATGGCACAAAACAAACTGTTTAGTGCAAATCGAAATATAGTTTTTATATGTCACACCTCTGTTCTTTATTTGAATATTCAATATTTTGTTTTTAAATCGTCATAAATTTGTTCTTCAAATGTTTTATTTTGATTAGCTGTACATATTTACATATTCTGCAGCAATAATAAACATTTATGTAGTTTACTTATCTTTACGTTTTTGTTCTTCGTTGGTGGCATGATAATATACACGATATAAATGTAGATAACAGTATACTCCCACGCAATGTGATGTAATATCTTTGGTAAAACTTGGGTTTTCACCAAACACTTTTCAAGCGATCAATTAGATGCGTTTTGAGTGAAAAGATATTGAATAAATTAAGTAAATATCACAAAAAATTCCATTTATTGCTCCATACAAAATTTATGGATACCAAATACAAAAAAGATATTTTATTTTGCCTAAGTTTTACACTTTGTTTTTGTTTTCTAGTTTTACATTTTGGGGTCAGTGCCATAATATAAATAAGCTCCTGAATTCTCTACACCCGTGAAGATTTATTGTGGCGGGTCCCCGTAAAATAATTCTCGCCCTGCAAGCCCAGGGCCCATATTACAACGGTAAGTCAACATTTA
This sequence comes from Micrasema longulum, assembly GCF_059751315.1. Classification (NCBI taxonomy): domain Eukaryota; kingdom Metazoa; phylum Arthropoda; class Insecta; order Trichoptera; family Brachycentridae; genus Micrasema; species Micrasema longulum. The sequence continues at coordinate 11,787 of NW_028277234.1, forward strand.
TCTTTAATTTTATATACAAAGTAAAATTAAGTTTTCTGTATGAAAAATAGATAACGCATATATATATATTAAAAAATAAATATATATATATATATAGATACATAAACATATATATATTTATTTATACAAGGTGTTTTTTAAACCCTGTCACATCTGAAACCACATTGATCAGTATGGACAAGAAGACATATTAGCATATTTAAAAATATATTTAGAACACAGAATTTTTAAAAAAATAAAATATTTAAAATTAACAAATGGTTGCTTATTTCTGCAGGAGAAAAGTGAGGGGAGCGTGGCGTAGTATCAGATTCTCCCCTCCCCCTCCTTGGTTCTCCCCTGCAGAAGTAGGCAACCATTTGCTTTTCTTGATATTTTATTTTTATTCGTTCTAAAAAAATATTTTAATGTGCCAATATGTCTTCTTGCTCATACTGATCATCGTGGTTTCGGATGTGACAGGGTTTTATGAACACCCTGTTTATATATATATGTTTATATTTATTTGACATGTTAAGTTACAGGTGACTGACGAATATACTTTAAATTTTCATACACATTTTAGTACATAAATATCGATTTTACTTTATATCGTCTCGATATATACCGATGAAGATAGCGTTTTAATCATGGCACGGTCTTTAAAGAGCCTGGCTACCGGCTACTATTAAGAGAGCGAGTGTTCTCATTTTGCTCAATCTCTCCCTCAAAACCCAGATACGTTAAGTATCGGGCTAATGGTAATTTGTTTGTACATTTATTTGATTTAATTTGTAAGTATTTATTTATATATGCCCCATGGGCGTTTACAAGGATAACATATATGTTTAAAAATAGGAAAAAATAAACAAAACTATAAGTAGGTGGACATATTATTATTTTTTATTTTTTTACGGACTTATCCAATTAAAGAAAACTAAAGCTAGGACAAAAAATAAAATGAAAATTACTACTTTAACACAAGACCTGGTCTATCTAAGTGATTGTTTAAATCTAGGAAGACTTACACTAAAAAAGTCCAGATCTTGTCTCGTGTTTACAATGCGACACAATCGGGACATTGGTGCATGCAAGCCATAGTTTCTGCTGTGCTAATCAAGGTACAGCACATTATTATTTCGCAACCGGATCGGTACATTGAATGCCACTTGTTCCAGTAATGGTGGTACATCGTGTAAGCGATTTAGTAAATTTAACATAAATATGGAGTCATTATTATCTCTACGTTTCTGCAGCTTTTAGATTTTTCACATTTACTCCATTTCTCCGTAAGTGTAGTCTCACCTCTCGAGAGTAATCATCCATGCTTCTTTTCTAAGCAGACGATGTTTGACCAATTCGATATGATTTATCCGGCCTACATAAAAGGGGCATCAGATCACGGAGGCATGTTCTAAAAGAGGACAAACAAGTGACCAATAGAGTGCTTTAACTGTGAACATATTAGTAAAGTCACTAGATGTTCTGTTAACTCAACCTTAAAATTTTAGTGACTAATTAAGCAAATTAAGTAAAAGTACAGAATTATGGACAATATCATTTATATATCATTTAGGGAGAGGGGGAACAAAATTGGACTAGGTGGGAATCTAATTATATGTAAAAAAACAAAATAGTTTCTCGTGTGAAATATAACCAGTGTCCTGGAAGACTTTCTCGGCTCGATGGCTGCTCTGAGAAAAAATCTTAAAAAAACTAATTTGTGAAAGATTGTATCGATAGTGTACTTTGATTAAACTCTGATACAAGATACAGAGACAACAAAAGAAATTAACGATGTTTTGATATTTATTGCAACAGAGAGGAAAAAGTGGCACATAAAAAAAATTATGGCATGTCATAAAATGTTTTTTCACTCAGTTACAATGAATTTCAACCAAGTAAATGCTTGTTTTATAATTTTTCTGTTGAATATGTTTAGTGTAAGGAATTGAGTAACTAATTACGACGTTTTCGTCTTTAGATCACGAAAACATAATCAGTTATTTTTATAGTAAGTTAATAGGTTCAATAAAACTAACATGGCGGCCAACTGCAGGTACGGTATTGAGCGGGTACCGAACATAGTAAGAACTAAACAGTGGAGAGAATGGGTTTAATCGCCAACAATCGTGGCACGGGCGCACTATAAAGTTAGACCATTTAGATGGATGTGTCAGATACGGGCAGGGAATGACAGCAGATAAAATGTGATCTGAAACCATCACGTGATACAAGAAGCCAGATCCTTAACATGTAAGAGAGATGAAGTTATAAGCGCTGCCATCGAATATATACGAGAGGCATTCGTAGCGCAGTAGCAAGGCAATAGATTTATTACTTATATTAATAGATTTATTTTTATTCACCCTTCTCAAACCAACAAACTTCGTCACTCACCTATACCGCGTATACATACAATATACACAGAATAGAAAATGAATGTACCTCTCATGTCGGCATATTGCTTTTTCGGCATTGTAATGATGAAACCGGTCACTAAAGTTTCCAAATTTGTGGATTAAAGTATCACTCGTCTTTAATTTCCATAATAAAGTCATGCCGATTGATAGAAAATATTGTTATTTTTAAAGTACAAAAACTCATGCTTAGAACAATAAAAAAAGTACCCTTTCGCTATCCTTCAAAAAAACTATTTGAAAATTGTAAAGTTCCGGATGTGCGGCAGCTATTTGTTAAAGAGGCACTTGTGAAGTTCTGTTAATCTGTAGATAAAGTCAGGACACAACAAAATATACAGACGCGATCAGCGGTAAGGATTAATTACCTTGGCCCAACCACTCACTTAAAGCTAGCTCAAAGAAACTTTACCTTCCTGGCTCCGAAATTTTTTAATCAACTTCCGGCAGCCATAAAAAACTCTACAAGTGCCAATGTATTTAAGAAAAATGTTTGCAATTGGTTGCTGTACATCGATAGGAACGAGGTTGTCAATCTTTTTAAAGTTCAAGGATTAGCAATTAGCAAAATTTACAAATCTGCTTTCCTTCCATACTATTACTTTCTTTTACTTTTATTTGCTTTTTATATATCTTGATATTTTTATGTTTTTTCACTATGTATTTTTTACTATTTAATTTTGAATGTACTATTATTTTGCATATTATTTATTACTCCTATTTTTTATATCTCTTACTATAGTATTGAGTGAGTTTCTAGAAAACATATCTCAATTATCATTTCAATTATGTTTTTATATATACATTCTTTTTCTGTTGATTTCAATGGTACATTTATTTTGTTTTTTTTTGTACTACTGTATTTTCTTATTATTTTGTTGATTTTAATGTTACCGTTTTTTTGTATATTTGATTATGTGTGAATCTTAATTTGTATAATTTATATTTTTTTTTGGCATTATATTCTTCAGAATTTTATTATTTATAACTTACACTTTTTTTTCTAGATTGTTATTCTATTGCATCACATGTCATTATAATTTAAACTAGTTAATTTTACTATGTCTTTTTATTGTTAACTATTATGGCTTGACACAGGCATAGCCTTAATAAGTTCATTAATATTTAAACTAGTGTAATTTTGAATGAATAAATAAATAAAATAAATATTAATCCAGAGTCGACGCTAAAAAGCAAAACGTCAAACGAATACAATGAAGTGGCGATCGCGACAAATAATTGATATTGACATTTTGTCCGTTTTATTTGAATTACATTTTTTTTTTGTTTTTTGTAATTTATATTCATGTTTCAATTTTAATAATTACCATTTATTTGATTTTTCAAACATCATTTAAAAAATAACACACGTAATAAAAAAGTCCTGCTTAAACACAGGTAATTCTACGTTACTCAGTATCTGAAACAAAGAATCTTTCGAAGAGATATGTAAATAAATTGTTTGGTGGTTTTTCACTGCAATCTTTTGTTTTCTCTAGACTGGCGTCTGATTAATAAAACTAATCACCATACCTTATGTTTGTTTGAAATGTTCGACGATTCACTCCAATTGAAATAACAATGCAGTGCCTTATGTACCATTGGGTAAACATAGATAATTAATGATGATATACTTGTCTTGAGATAGCAAAACGAAGGAGGAAAACTCAGTTTTCGGATTACCATTGTTTAATAGTAATTATTTATTTATGCTTTATTACGTGATTTACATTTGACTTACATAACGTAATATTAAAAAAATATATCAAAACCTTAGTTTTAAATGTATTTTAAAAACATTTTTAAGCTTTCTCTTTCTTTTATTTATATATTTACTTATTTATTAACGGCCTAAGCCAATTTGCACAGTTTACATACGAGATGTGTTCAGAAAATAACGGGAATTTATAAAATTCGCAGGTTCGTTTTTTCCCTTTTGACGGAGATGAGAGTAAGAAATATGTGCCTTATTTATAAAAACAAAAATATCTTAATATAATTACAACAACCATTATTTTTATTATGTAACGCGAGCGTATTTTTTAGAAAGGTACAGTCCTTACCAACCCATATTAAAAGTGACTTGTAATTGAATGTGAAAAAAATGTACAAAAAGCGTAATTGTCGTATGATTAACACTTGATGTGCACATTCCGGAATGTTTGTGATGTGAAACAGCACTAAATAAGGTAAGTGAATTTGTGATAATTTGTTTACATTATTGGCCCGAGGCCCCTGGGTTCCGAGTTCCGAGATTCTCGGCGTGCCACTGACCACAGAAAAAGCATAGAGAAATATTTAATATTGTATTGCACGCAAGGCGTATATTAGACGGTTATTGAATAAATTAGTCAGAAAAAAATCACTTAGTTATAATTACAACAAAAACAGTGTCCATTTCAGATTTAATTTAATGGTCTCGTGTATCATTTTAATTAAGTTAATTGTTTTGTTTTATGCGGATATATTTCTGTACGTTTGATTGCAACTGGTCGCCATGTTGTGTAAAAAAAAAGGTATTATGCGTTACAAAAGACTGTGGGTGTTAAAATGAATGAAATTATTTTTCAAAATTCAATCCATATTAAAAAATAACATGTAAAAAGTCAAAAGTCGGAAACACTCTCGTGCGTGCATTAGAAGATACATAAAAGGAGAAAAATATGGGGCGTTTTATTTTCTCCGCTTGAAGCAACGAGAAAAGGTGCTGTTTATTTTTACATTTATTTGTTTATTCACAATAATTTGGCAATCACAATTTATTCAATATATTTCAACAAAGATAAATAAAAATTTTGAGAGGGGTATAAGGAAATCTAGGCATTTACAGGGCTTATGACTACTTCATTTACTGTGTTATATTCACCAATCCGCATTCTTAAATTATTTTAATTCAATCTCGTTTATTCCCATACTTATGGTAAATCTTGATTGACAACCCCTGCTAACACTTGAAAATAACATACAAATTTGTAATGTCTCCTACCAGTCTGACGATATCGATTTCGGCGAAACCTGGTCACTAGTAAAAATTATAAATAAAAGTAGAATAAAACTTTAAAAATATTTTTATTTTTATTATTAAACAATTCCATACTTGGCAACTTAATGATTATTTTTCATTTACAAATTGTTTAAAAAAATCTTAACTTATTATAAAAATGCTTTCACCCAATGAGGTTTTATTGTGAGTTAGTTTATTCATTCCGTTTTGTTCTAGCATAAGTTTGTATTTCAAACGATTTTCCATAGAGTTCTTTGTAGAGTTATCAATAATAGTAAATATGAACTCAAGTTTTTTGGTGTACCATAAGGTAAGTTGTATTGATATTAATTAGAAAGTGATGAAAAATGATCTTTAAAAATCGAACTGATACGTTAAATTGATCGTTTTGCGATAGGCAAAACGTTTTTGCTTGGCTTACGCAAGGACGGACTAATAAATATGTAGTACTGTTAGCACCTCTATTACTATAAGACGCTAAGACATTTACAGTTGTTTGTTGATGAAATCAAATTGTAAATTTTAAAAGGAATTTCAAAACCAAAATTTCGAACTAACGTAAAAGTTATAATCACATGTCGCGTACCAAATCTATTTCACACAATTGCCCAAATTGTTGTGGGGAAATGACAGAAACTATTGTATCAACAGACATGATTCGGGTTATAATCCCGTGGCTAGTGTTGCGGACTTACGGATTAGGGGTCTGAGGTTCAAACACCTCTCTATCCCAACTTGATTTCTATTTTTTAATAGAGAGTTATTTACAACTCGTTGAAAATGACCACCAAAATTCAAATATTTTTGTAAATTATTATGTAAAAAAGCTAATATTTATTTTCTTTAAAAAAAATAATTCATAAATCTCATCACAATATAGTAAGTTTAGGCCGTAGAACCACTTTGCAAAGCGCTCTTGAGGTATTACTTAACGAAAATGGCGGAATATAAGTAATCCATAGCAATAATAATATTACAGTATATTCGATTAATTGAAATATTTGCATATTTTTTTAAGTAACTTTCGTCGGCGTCTTTTACATACCATCATGGTTCTGTAAAAATTAACAACTAATTAATATTTAAATATTCGAATAATTATGATACATATTGGTGAAAATTTCATATCGTCTTATTGTAATACGAGTCCAGAACTGCGTAATATTGTAACGTTCCATGTACAGAATATTTTTCTAAACATAAGTAATCCACCCGTCGATTCAACACTCCCAATCAATCAGTCTCTATAGCCACTTGTTTTTTACCGAACATAATGTTAGAAAACGCGAATTGGTTCAACAAGGCAACACTTTTTACACCTACGCAGGACTATTAAGAGAACGTAATATAATAGCATACCTAATAATTCGTACACGGATGAATTATAATCTCAATAAACAAACACGTTCAAAATTATATTAACAGTTAAGCCTTTAAAAAACAGAAAAAAACGAATATTGTTTAGTATTGTTTTTTATATTGACGGATAAAGAATACAGTTCTGTTAGTGAAATGGAATCAGAATCCGCCAAATATTTTCGATTTAATAGCTAGAATTCGAGTAGATTTAGAGGATTTTCATATTATAATTTATAGAATTTTGCAAAATATAATATGAAGTTCGAATAAATTATTTTCGTTTTTAGTTCAAGTAACCCGCTAAGTCTCTATTTAAGAGGCTTGTTAGCAGATAGGAAGATGTATGGAAGGAAGTCATAAAAAAAAAACAATCTACTCAATACGTTTACGGCGATGTATTTTTATTTGGATAAAGGTTTTTTAATAAATTTTGCAAGTGCAGGTTTAATTGAATTGCCATTTTTCATAATGATAATATTTTAGAAAGCTTTCCTTACATCAAAGCTTGGATTTATGTTTCGTTTTATTTGTAAAAATTCTGATAAACCTAATTTCAAAAAGATCGAATAAATCAGTCTAGTACTAGAAGTTGCAGTATACAAAAAAACGAATACACTATTATTCAAATCATAATACTTTAAATTTGATAGATATTGTAACGGATATGGCGAAGCTCCTTAAAAAGGAAATATGGAAATATTAATTTATACTCGTACATAAACATTATTTTAGAAATTATTTTAAATTATAAAAGTCATGACGTAATAATAGTTTAGAAATTTATAATACGTTGAAATTATCACAAACAATATTTAAGTATGGCTTATTAAAAAGCTTTTAGAGCACGAATGACGCTTGAATTATATACTTATGAATTAAAGAAATGGCGAAATGATTTCTGAAGTCCATCGCAGATTTCTACAATGTGTTGCACACGTTTCGATTATCTTGTTTTAATAACATTAACCTTCCCTCGTGATGCAGCATAATAAAGCACGCTGCATCGTGAAGTGTGAGAGTGGTGTTAGCTGAACTCGAGGGTACAGGATCGTGCTCTGCGCATGAGCCATATTAGGGAGTGAATCATTCTTTAGCCCTGGGGGTCGCTGATGCTGCAGAGCTTTGAAGATGTTGCTCCACGACGCGGAGGGTAGGATGAGAAAATATGCTAATACTGCATATAAGTAAAAAAAGTTTAGAGAGGATAGCATGCTTTTTCTATAATTGCTGGATATTTTTACTTTACCATATTTGTATATTTAAATTTTAGTATGAATTTTTTCGTGTTACGTATGCTTTGAAATATTTTTGTAATGAACATAAACAAATATAAATTAAATGAATACAAATTGAAATTGAAATATAATAAATTAATAATAATGATATTTGTCGGCCTCGTGGTGTAATGGTCAGCGCTTTTGCTTACCATGCAAAAGGTCTCGGGTTTAATTCCCGACATGGTTGAGATAAAATATTAATTAAAAATAGTATTTTCACACGAGAATATTTCATAGTCCCTGGACTGACCTGAAGCGCAAGACTGATCGTCTTACCTTCATGTAACAAAAATGAACAAGATACGCTGATTGGTGCACCAATGCAGTGCCCTATGTACCATTAGGTGCGGAAAGAGAACAGTAATGATAAATTATGATAATAATAATAATTCAATTCATTTAGCCACACAGAGAAAACATGGTAAAAATAATAAAATATAAAATTAATTTATGAAAATACGAAAAATAACACTGTAACCAAAATAACTTTAACGCCGGCCTATTGCCAAATATGGGATTTCGTAATTAATTTAAAATGTATAAATAAATAAAAACACAAAAAAAGAACATTCTTACCATTTTCCATACTGCAGGTAATTAATCAATAGGTTGAAAACAAAGTCAAGTAAAAACTATTCTTGCCATGATTTATACAATGAAATTGCAGCTACCTAATTCGATCGTAAAACTGTAATTGTTTTGACTGGTTAAATACTTGTATATATACTCTTACAAACTAATTAATTGACAAAATTTAAATTATGTGAATTAAAATAAAATATATTACTTATTATTATTTTATTGTTCAGCCCTGTTATATTAGTTGTTTACGTGTGATCCGCTCCTTAAATATTGTCAACTCTTTCGTTCATTTGCAACAATTTTGCAACGGTGCAACAATAACATTGGTAAAATAAGGCATGTATCATTCAAATTTTGGTGCTTTGCCGAGAAAAGAAAAAAAAACTCTTTTCTCTAATGTCGGACATCTGGGGAGAAAAGTGATAGTCTTATCAATGAATGAATGTGTTTTGTCAAAGAGAACTAGAGCGGTTTTTTTATAATGCGAGAATTCATTGATTTTTACATGAACGACATAAAATACCTTTAACATACCCATATATAATACATTTAACATACATATGAATAAAAAACATATGTGCATATAAATACAAAATAAAAATCATAAAATTCCACAACTATAACAAGATTTATAAGCGAATACACATAAAAAATTAAAATATTAAAAAAATATATACATAAATATGAAAAAGCAAAAAAGGAAATGTTTTCAAACATGGGGAAAATTTTAAGAGTTATATTGCGAGAATATAATATATCACAAATTTGATTTTGTAAGAACTGAGGGGCTTAAAAACACCACTGTTTTTGGGAAGACCAGCAAAACCAGCAGCAAAAAGACTATTTCTTTAATGTGCAACTTGTGTGTGGTATTACAGGTAGCAAAAACACTATTCATTTTGAGTTCGAACTAGAAAGGGATAGTCGTTTGGCTAGTAGTGATTATGCACAGTGGTGGTTTTGCATTTAACCCCCGCAATGAACGTCTAAAAAATACATCGTAACCTTAAGAATAAATGCATTTTATTTGTAATACAATAATTTTTAAAGCGAATTTTTTTTCCATTTTACGATTACTTAAGAGTATTGTACGTTATGGTAAATGTGTTCCATCTTCAAAGCTAGTAAGGAGAATAATCATGTTACTTGTAAGTAAAGTTCTGCCATCAATAATGGTAACCTGTGCCCGCTGCTCGAGAAGCCATACTTCATAACTTGAACCTTGTAACAATGCAGTAACAAGTATCTCAGGGAAAAATATATTACCGGAGCTTTGTCGCCCACAGTTGGATGTAAAGCTCATTCGCGGAACCATTAATTCCAGAATGGAGCTCATCTTTTAACCCCACAATACATTTCACAGCTCTTTACGCTATTCTGTATACGAGCAACACGGAGAAAACTAGTGTTTTAAGCAAAACACGACTAAAATGAAAATAGAAAGCAACAACCAAGAAAACTTTTTTTGATTCACACTAAGAAATAAACAGAACATAAAAAAGAACAGTAATTTGTAGATGGGCAGTTCAAAATTTAGGAATAATTACGAATTTTCGAACGAGATGAAAAAGTAGTTTTTAGAGGGGAATATAATTACGAAAAATTAAAAAAATCAATATGTTTTCTACAAAAATAACAAAATCGTTGTTTTTCGTGATTCGTAAGAATAAATCTTAATTAAAAAAACCCTTTATTTACCCACTTTTTTTATGTATCGTATTATCATCGATATTATTTGTTAAATTTGTGTGATTTTGAAATTTCTCCGCCCGTGACGTCACTAGTTGTCTTCGGCGAGTTGTTCTGACTGATGAGTTGGCTTTCTGGAAACCGGAAACCTATCACAACACTGAATCATCGGTCGATTCGTAAGAACTTGTGACGACTTCAAAGTAGTTCATTTAAATTATTATTTTTTATTTTTAATACATTTTCGAGAAACTTGACAGTACAATTAAATACTAGAAAAATTACAAACTTAGTTTCTATATTCTAAGCTATTATGAGTACAAAAAAATAAATTTTATACAAGAGAAAATGCATGAGGTATTAAGAATGACATATTACTAAATAATATACATTTTGACATATTACTACATAATATACATTTATATATTGTATCCTTGTGGAATTATATGGACGAATATCTTAAAATTATACCTTTTTTAAAAATATTTATCTATGCATCTTAGTTGAATTTTCAAATCACATTACGATTATATACATATTTAAAAAAAAGAAAATGAAATAATATAATTTTACAAAATCTTCTATCACGAGGTTAACTTTTTAATAACAGTTTTTAAATATTCAAGTTTTTTTGTGAAAATTGGCAAGAGTGATGGAAATTCATTGTAATTTATTAAGGAAAAAAAAGACGAGGGTTTTTAATTATAAATACACCACTAACGACAGCGATGAATCCAGTCACCGGTTATTCCAAATTCGTAGATTTAAGTATCGCTCGTCTTTTTTTTCTACAATACATTTCAGTATTTGTTTATTATTCAACCCAATTGAAAAAAAATAATATATACCACAACGAAAGTAGATTTTACAAGATAAGCAGATTTTTGTAAGTCAAAAGAGTACACTTAATGCATATATTTAACCTCATTTCTAATTATTTTAATCTCATTTTAAAGTGGGGGTATTTAAAACACCTACGCGCAGTTAGGATGTTTTGTATAGAAATTGGGCGGTATAGCATCACAAAATTCAAGAACACTTTCCAGCATCCATAGTCACGTATCAAAGCGACCACGATGAAAAAAGGCAGAGGAATACACTTAGTATGATTTAAGTTACTGTGACAATGTTATGTGCTTTTTTGGGTGTTATTTTTCTTTTTGGTGGCAGAGACATATCTTTTTATTTCGTGTTCACGTAATGGCGCTATATAAAGGCAGTTGCAATCCATCACTCCGCACCATTCCAACACTGTGTTAGAAACAATTAAGATTTTTTTTTCTTAAGTTAGGTTCACACGAGGACAATACAATAAACTGGATAATATTCTCCTGTTCCAGCTGCTACAACAGCACTGATTGCACAGGACAGGACAATGAGGCAATACAATAATTCGATAGTAGTTCAAACGTGGAACGCTGCAAAAATGAATACGCGATGACGCGACGCGCGTGACGAGCGAGATCGCGAAAAATATAATTTATTTTATACTAAGATGAATTGGAATTTTCGGATGACAAACTAATAAATAAAAAAAATCATGGATTCGGTGCAAAAATTGGGTGCAGATTTTCACTGGGATTATCCACAACGATCCTTAAATAATTAGAATAGGAAGATCCTCGGGAGTTAAAATTGGATACATTTTCAGTTTTTATGATTTTGTAGTACCTCCATCGTAGCTACAATAAGCTCCGTCGTATTTCCTCTGCACCATTTTTGCTTATAAGTTGGGAAATCAATGCGCCACTGGCAGTCGTGTTCGCTATATATACGTACAAATTTTGTCCAAATTCCATTTACGCGACATTTTTGGCAGAAAAAAAACCCGGGAGCGATACGCACACGCAGAGCCAATGTCTAATGGAGCCGAGTCCGCCTCTAGGACAATGTCTTGGTCCACCGTTTTGTCCTCCAAATTTGTGTACACACTAGGACAACAGATCGTATGTTCCGACAAGACAATATTGTCTTGTCCTCGTGTGAACCCTACTTTAACTTTGAAGTGATTCCTACGCACGCGCATGCGCAAGCATCGTGCCTGCGTCAGGTGTGATCGTACTTGATTCCTTTCCTCTCGGCGGATTTTACGATTCTTTCGCGTGTTTCGAAACAATAAACGAAATAAGACGCTTACGAACAAATTATGTCTTCAGCAATAGGAGAAATTTGAATTGTACATTGATTTTTTCAATAGCGATCTAATTTGAAAAAAATGCGTTATTAATTTGTTTTTAGAACGACTAATTTTTAAATCGTCTCCATGTAATTTAAATGACCTGACTTTTAAAATGAGTTTCAAAACATGATTTTTTATTTGCTTTAGATTTATCTAGGTTTAAATGGCCATTCGGGGGTTTTAATTCAGTATTTTATGCAAAAATTTGGATGAACCAAAAATAATTATAAAATGTTGTACCTTTAATAAAAGAATTAAATTAAATTTTAATATTCAAAAGAAAAAGATATCAATATTTGATTTAGAGGTGGTTTTTACATTGCAATATTTCAATGGTACCCAAAGCATAAGACTGATCACCTTATGGTCCCCTAATATGATAGGATAAAATATGGAAATGCTGATAATGATAATAGTAGTATTTTGGAAATTTATGTCAATTCTTAACTCAATTAGAAAAACTGAACCCGATCTCTATTCTGAAATATGTTATTCGAATTGTGCGCGTGGCGCTTTATTAATTTACGTTCTGGCGTCTCGGGTTGGGATTTACAGCTTTGTTTGAGTCGAGCCGGGCCAAGAACTTAAAGCAAGCGCCAAGCAGTTCTTACGACTGCTTTATTCGTTTATTCTATTGTTAAATGACCAACCACCCCCTGATCCGCAGACGAAAGCTAGGGAACCAACCAGTTGTTAATAAACATTTTCAGATTTTTAAAAAGATTTGGTAGTAAAAAATAAGTAAGTTTAGTTTTATCAATAATATTTAAAGTATTTTAAATATGTTTGTCGGCACACCAGAATTTATTCCACCCACTTGGGAGTTATTAAAATTGAGATTTATTGCAGTTGTGAGAGAAAACATTTGTGGGAAGGGAATTTAATTGTTTAGACATTTACAGGGCTTATGACTTGTTATTGGCTAGTAAAATTAAAATCTACAGATTTTGTAAAACGACTAGAAAGAAAATCTCACGTCACAAGTAAGAATCAAATACATTTATTTGTTACTTTTAATTAGGCGCGGTAGTACGAGTATGATTGGGGAATTAATTTGTAATTTATGTCGGCAAACACACTATGTAAGTGTATTTGAAATGTGTTTTTAACTGTTATACTATAACTTTTTCCTAAATTTTATAGATGTTTAGCCATGCAATCAAACATTCGTATTGTTGTTAGTTCAAAGAAAACATTCACAAATACAATTTCAGATAGTATTAAACATTTCTATTAACTCATTTGAAAATAGTGATTGTATTTATTTTGCCACAGAAAACTTTTACAATTTTTATTTATAATTTTAGTGTGTACGTTATGTATAAAAAATATACAAAAATTATGTATCAACTTTGATAAAGAATCCGATACGTCGGAAAAGTGTGCGATCGAAACACTGCATAATTTTTGGATCTAAAAGCTTCTCTTCCTTAGAGTTCTATTAGCGCTCTAGATATTCTTCTTCTTCAGTTCAGTGCAAAAAATTGGCGTATTTTATTAGCACAGTATTATTATATTCTGTTTGCAAAACAGTTAAGAGGGTAGAAAAATATTAAAATATAACAAACATATTAAGCACTATCTATCCTTACTAGGTATAGTAAATACTGTTCTGAGGTAGACAGCATTTCATTAAAAAAATATATATAAAATACAACATTTTTTTTAAGAGATGTCAAATAAAAATTAATAAAAAAAAAAAATGTTGAAACAATTAGGGAACAATAAAATTTAATTTTGTTGAGTTATTGACTTGTTTGAGTGGTAAACTGAAGTTACTAACTACAGTGGTGTAATGATTGTAAATAGAGGTGCGAAGCATAGCAGATACAGTGGGGTTAATTGTTTTACCAAAAATGTGGTCGATACAAGTTTTTTTTTTTTACCTTTTTTTTGTTTTACATTTTTTTTTTGCACCGCAACAGGCCAGGAGGCCTAATTACAGTGGTGAATTACATCACAGAGCACCCAGGCTTGAGAAAATCACATTTTATTTTTTATGTTCTCACCGGGAATCGAACCCCGAACCTCCCGTACGTGAGTCAAGCGTCTTGACCACTACACCACGGAGGCCGCCGAAGTTTCTGCCTCATGTGTCACTCTTGTCACTGGCATGTGTCACTATATAACGAGGAATATCTTTTTGAGGTACAGTAGCAGAGGTTTGTGTGGTCTTTGGCTTATTTCCTTGATTTTCACACATCTCAATTTCACCTGATCAAAAAAAATCTCATTCGGTTTTTCTAATCTGTTCATGACTATGAATATGGTGAATTGTGTAAATTCCCTGTTGATTGCAGAACGCGCGACAACAGACTACAAGACAGACATAACTCTGGTCCAGCGCTAGATGTATTGGAGTAATTAACATAGTTGATTGCTTTGTATTTCAGATTTCATGGTATAATTGGATTTTTAGTACGATACATCGCTTTTGCTTTATCCATGCGCATATTGTGAAATTTTCATTTTCTAGGTATCTGATTTGCTAATAAATATTTAAATCCAACTAATCCAGTCTGTTGTATACATACCTAATGTTATAAAGAAGCTAAGGTAATTAACTGCCAATTGTTTATCGATTTCGTTTATTTCAATTCAATTAATCTTACTTTCTCGACGTTTCTTTGATCATTGATTTGGAATTTTTTTTGGCAAAGTTGTAAGTAGGTACCTACAGCTTTCCCATCACGCACTACATCTGAGGACTTAAGTCTTCTAAGCGGTGCCTATATGCAAGATTGAGAAAAATTGCCCGAAGAAGCTCTCTGTAATATGATAGCTTTGGCATCTTTGGGCTGAAAAAAGGTACCTAATCTAGAAGTATATAAAATGTACTTCATTGGATTAAGGAATATAAAAAATGGAATTCATCACTGAATGAAATTAAATTAATTAGATCAATTCGCCGAAATTATTACAAATATTTTTTGCAGTTTTGAAATTATTTTTGAAAGCAATAAAAAATAAACAATGTTTTGAGTATGGCCAAATGTTTGTAAACAGGCTAGATTTCCTCAGTAGGGAGTTATTTTGATCTTAATTTGTTGCAACAGAGAGGAAAAACCAAAATGTTACACTACGTATAGTGACAGATCACAAACCCTGTAAATACCTAGACTTCCATATTACTTTCTTAATCAGATATGTATGTGTGTATATTCTGCAAGACCTAAAATAGTAGGTACATAAAATAAGATAATTATTTTATTTGATTAAATTCATTAATGATTATTTACTAAGAATTCTAATGGAATCATTGTTATTTGTTGCCAACCCCGACATTATGCACTTAATCGGTAGTTTTATGTATTAGTAATTCTTCCTAAAATCTTTATATATTATGAAATGCATGAATAAATAAATATAATTACAAGTTCAAAAGGTTTGTTCTATAGGAACAATACCCTACACTAAATATATCAGATTCGTGGGAATAACTATTGCCAAGTTTATGAAGTCTATTTAATACGGCATTGCAAGTATACACTGTCCGCGAATTGTTGCTACAAAACGGTGGCACCTGTCTAGTCACTCTTCCAGGCACCCTGAAGTTGATGAGAGATAATAGTTCAGGGCAATCTACTACTACTACTACTACCATCACGCCATTTCCCCCCGCAGGGGTAGGCAGAGAGAATAGACCGCCACACATGTCTATCCTAGCATATATTCCTAGCTTCTTCCATATTCATACATTTGTCATACATGCCCTTTGGTTCTGTCTGCTTTTGACATGACCAGACTTAAGATTTTGGTTTATCTGATCATGCCACGTCTTCCTTGGTCGTCCTCGTCTCACGTTGCCGTTCATTTTCGCCATATATACTAGTTTTACCATTCTTTCGTCGTCCATTCGTTCTACGTAACCAAACCATCTCAGAGACCCTCTCTTAATCTTATCAATTATACTTGACTCAGATTTACACTCTCGCGTGATTTCATCATTTGTAACCCTGTTATACATTGATTTCCCACACATTCGTCTAAGAGATCGCATTTCAACCGCGTTCACTCGGCTTTCATCGTTCCTCTGCCAGTTCTATGTTTCACTTCCATACATGGGACTAAAACTCGGTTGTGCACTGCCAATTTGCCCATATTTAATTTACAATTTTGAATAAATTTAAAGGTCTATATTTTTTTACTATCGTTAAGTTTTAACAAATTAAATGTTTTTATTAAAAAATCGTAATTTAAAAATTCATGACTGATTCTTAGTTTAAAATTTATATACCGTAAGAATTTGTATTGATATAATATTGTTCTCTACCTTCGAGTCTCGTCTCTAATTCCTCGTTTCCAGTGCCAAGTCTCCGTTCCTCCGCCTCCGTCCAGTTGTAGCGATGTTCTCATGCCGTGTGAATAAGATGAATGCGTGGCCCGGATCGTGATCTGCTCTGACAATTCAGATCTATAGATTCACCACCGAGATGGGCATCGGTAATTAAAGATGCTTTGTTGTGTTCTGTTTGCTCCGGCATTACGAATTCTCCGCGCAAAGTACCTGTGCTCGGAGTTCGGGAACACCGCTACAGTATGGGAGAAATGTCTCGGAACTTTTACGTTCAAGCGAACTTTAAAATGAACATTGACCGATACACACGGATATTGATCTATTTTGTACATTCTACCAGTTATTAATGTTTATCTGATTTACATAGCGGGCACGGAAAAGAACTAACAAACTTGATTCAGAATAACAAAAAAAAAACCTATGCATTAGGGTGAGCCGATATTTTATTGTCAAATTTTGAAATAAAAGAGATCTAAAAAGTTGCCTTTTAGATTACTAGGAATGCAAAAAATATCAAAAAACATATTTGATACTACTTTTGACCCTCACAGAGCCTGAAGTTTTCGAAAAAGTCAATTCTTTGGTTTTAACCGGCTGTCATTTCGTATTTAAGTGAGAAAATCAGTCCAATTAAATGTTATAATGTGCATTAAACCTTTTTAAGAAAGCATCTAAGGGCGTGAGTTGCCCTTTGTTTTGTAACAAATGGGTAGCATTGTTTTAATGAGCCATTGTCTTCGTCAATATTAGCCAGGCGCTCTACGGAATCAGTTCCGCGAAGTGTAAACTTTTTGCATTCCGGTGGTTTTAAAACGTGTTCGAATTTGTGATGTTATTAAGTTATATCTTAACAAACATTTTTTTTTAATCAATATAGATAATTAACAAAATATTGAGACAGTTTTTATCTTCAAACCTTGGTTTAGGGCCAAAAGTAGTATGAAATATATTTTTAAATAATTTTTACGTTCCATGTGATCCAAAATGCATACATCACCGGCCCGCTCTAATATACACACAAAGATGTATTGTTGTTTTTTCGTTCTTTATTTTTGGCCAAACCAAATAGAATTTTACACTCCTTCATTTCTTCATTCATCCTCTACTACGCCTCGTCTCTTTATTCTTTTTTCCTTTCCACTATCTTATTATTTTGTCGATATTTTTTTTCTTTCTATTTTTATTGAGAATTTCGTTTTAACGAGTTATTGTTTTACTTTTAATATTGTTTGATTGGATGGCAAGGTCTATTATGTATTTCCCTTTTTATTTATTTTTCTTTGTATTAGCATTGTAACCTGTATATCTGTTTGTATTCAAAATTATCATAAAAATGTAGTACCTCGGTCAAACACACTTGACGTTTAATTTATTCATATTGAATTAGTAAAAAGAATATGGAAAATTTTCGGATTAATTTTTATTTAAGCGAAAAATTCCTTCTTGAAAATTTTATAGCCAGGACTTTTTCCTTTGGACCTAGGCGGATGAAAAAAACAATTCCGTTTTTGAAATAAAACCAGAATCCTGGACGAATATTATTCACTCGATGGCTGGTCTCAGGTCTGCATAAGAAAATTTAGTGAAAATAAGTCCACCTCGTTGTATATGCGTTTGCCTACCATTCTTGTAGTTCTTGTTCGATTCCTGGCAGAGTGGATGTTAAATATTCATTTTAATGGTTTTTTGAATTGCAGTATTTCATTGTTCCTAGATTGGCACCAAAAACATAAGACTTATCATTTTATCATTCATGTAATCATGTAATATTCAAGGTAGGCTGCACCATTTCAACTGCTCCAATGAGCACCAATGCAGTGCCCTGTGCACCATTGGGTGTAAATAGATGATAATGATTATGTTACCTATTAAATTACTCATGATGTTTCCAAAATTGTCAATATATTAAATGAACCATAATAAATAGTACAAAAATAAAAAAGGAATAAAACAAAAATGATAAGAAAAACAAAAACGAAAATAGAAAAATTCGAAAAAAAAAAGATAAATGAAAGTTTGAAAAAAACCATGTATTTTGTGTAATGACTGTGGACATGAAGAGAAAAATAAGAAGAAACCCCAATTAGATTTGACCCAACTATGAACGTACAATTTTCTACAAATCTAAAGTCGTCCATATTGTTACACGAGTATGTATTCTAGTTACAATCTGTAAAACAAAGAGTAGTTTTGGCGCACTGGCTGCGGCTGAAGGATGCCCCGGGCTGTTCCTAGTCATTAGGTACTTTACATTGAAAGGGTTCCAAGTGACAATTCGGGTATCAAATAAGAACTTTTGCTGCCCATATCTAACATTTTCACTATCATCATTTCCCAATCCGAAACAAGTGATGCATATGGCACTGCTTTGACACTCCAGACGGAGTGTATCTAGATCATTATTGTTACATGGAAGGTAAGTTGATCTTTGTCTTACAATTCAGGTGCCAGTCCAGGAACATTGAGATATTCCAGTGTACAACCACTTTCCAAAGTCAGTATTTTTCTAGTCCACTCTAGTCCAGTTTACGTTTTTTTTTTTTTTGCACCACAACAGGCCAGGAGGCCTAATTACAGTGGTGAATTACATCACAGAGCACCCAGGATTGAGAAAAATCACATTTTAATTTTTGTGTTCTCACCGGGAATTGAACCCGGAACCTTCCGTGCGTGAATCAAGCGTCTTGACCACTACACCACGGAGGCCGCCATTTTAACCACCGTTTTAATCACTACATAACGACGTGGACTTATCTCCACTCTATTTTATTTTCCAAGGTTTTTGACCGAAAGAAGAATCCAGTTAAAAACGTTCCTCCAGGTTTTTGGTTCTTTTGCACACTGAACCATTTTTTTTATCTGTCTGTACGCTGAATATAGATAAAAGTATTAAAATTCAAAAATGTATTTATAAACTTAGACGATCAAAAAGTTACCACAATGATTCAAAACCTGTATATTATTATAAAAGAAAGATTCTAACATTCGTTGGATATCATTAAATTCTGATGAACATCCATCGTTGCGCCTGTAATATCTGTTATATGAACTTTCTTTTTTAAACCTATTTCTATTTTCTCGTTAAGATTACACAATTTTGTGTAAACGAAATAAACATAAGTACATTTTCAATAGAAAATTAAGTAATATTTCTCTTTGTGATCAATAAAATAAATTTGAAACAGCAAATTTAGCAACAAAAGATAGATTGTATTATTGATCTCCAAAACAATTTTTTTAAATGTAGCCTACAGACATTTTCGGCGCAACGACGATGCTGTACAAGTTAATAAATCATCCCGAGAGACTCTCAAACTTTTTTGGCCTTCTTGAAATGAATTAAATACATAATGAAAACAAACATCTCTAGATTAGGTGATTTCAGATGATCTTGATAGTTGATTGGCCTACATATGCAGCCAAAATACAAGCATCATCTACAATTTTGAAACCATTTATAAAGAAGTACGAATACTATTCAGAAATGTAAAAATTGAACTCTTCTTGAATATCTTAGGTTGTTTGACTTTGACAGTAATGTAGAAATAACGCAACCTACGTGGCAATCTCCGCTGGTAACCATCATCAAACGGAAGTGATACGGCTGACTGTGTCATAAAAATATTACGGATGCCCCTGAGAGCCATAACCATGCTTGCTTACGTTACAAGGCATCAGGTTGTTCTGGATGTCCACAAATGAAAGTACACCGCAGACGTAAACTACACGGAATTAGCCGCAGACAGAGAGGCCTGGAGAGATTTCGTAGACACCACATGTTTTACCGAGGGAACGGACATGGATTAATTTTAAGTAAGAATACTTCATTGGTAAGAATCTCGTATATGCTGTGAAATGGAAAAATATTTGGCTTTTCCGTTATGGACATTGCTGTATTTTAGACGTGAAAATACATTTCTTGCAGCTTTATCTATTAATTTTGGTAAAGTTTAATGGAGCCCTTTCACAATAAGGTAACGAAGTGCCAAAGCCAAAGTCAGTGCTGAAGCTAGTACCAAAGTCTAAGTGCCCAGTCAGGACAGGCCGTAGAGCGGCCAGGGGTCGTGACCTCATCTGATATGCATCGTGCTGATTAGAGAGGAGCGCGCAGTACTTGCGTTCCCTATCCTAAATCCTAGTCATAGTCGGTACTTAATTTAAATATAGCGAATAACAAAAAAAAAGTCATTCCAGTTCTATGACTCAATTTATCTCATTCAATTTTGTGTACCAAACTATGCCAGTGAACAACGATTATTATTATAAGCGAATAATTATTTTTCACATGCACCAGCTCAAAAATAATATGTATTTGGCTGGTTGATTTCAACACGTTATCGACGCATGGTTTTCTGATCTTTTTGATAATTTAGTATTTTTTGTGTTTTGTTTTCTTTCGATTATTTTTTTTCAACTCCTTAGTACCAGCGTCATTCCTCAGGTACAAGAAGAAAAAAATAATCATATCTTTTTATTTTATTAACCAATCTGCCCCATTTTTTGCATGCATCTACCCAAAAATGTATTTATTACTAAAAAATATTAAAAATTATTTTTACGCTAGTAGCCTACGCTTGTTCTGACGCTTGACTTTTATAAAGATTGTTTTCTTAATTATTTTCTCATTTAAAAAACCTTCACGATAATTGTTATTTTTTTATTTTTATGTTTGTAAATGTGTATAATTTTAAAAAAATCCTTTAAAAAAATATGTTTCTTACCGTTTTTTTTAATATAAATATATATATAAAACAGTAATACATATGTTTTGTACTCTGTGCCTTTATTTTACACCCCCTGAGCCTCAATGTCATTCCTGAAGTACATATTTTTTTGTAAACTATAGAAGCTAAAAAAAATTTTTTTTATGAAAATAATTGAAAAAATAGTATAATTTACAAATGCAAATTTTTAAAATTTTATTACTCTGGTACTAAAAGGGTTAAAATGTTTAAAAACCATCGTCAATATTAAAATACTTATGTAATGACATCTATGTAGTAGTAATTTATTAATGTTTTTTTTTTGTAATCTTGTTATTTTTCAGAACTCTGTAGCTCAAAGCCATAATTACTGCAATAAATTACAACACCAAATACATAGACTAGAAAAAAATACTTTATTGTCATAATTCTTACATTTCTTATAATAGAACCCAGAATGATACGCGTGTGTGAACTTTCAAATAATAATCCCCAGAAAAAAGGATAGCCTTCGATAAAAAAATATCAAAACAATATTTTTGTGTAAAAATAAGATTTTTTTAATAAACCTTATCGTCTGTAATGTCCATTTATCATAACGTGACATTGGAAGCATACGAAAATGGTGATACGCCACTTATTTTAACTTTAGTGTGGCTATGATGTAACATAAGTCTACATATAATATAAGACATCATAATTATATGTAAATATGTACATATATAATTCTTGTATTTCAAAATATTTTGACTTTTGCTTAATGTAACATGATGTTACAGCACTGTTTACAAAGGGATTCTTAAGCACAGCATTTTAAAAGTTAAACAAAAAAAACAATGTGCTTGTTTCATGTACGTAATGGAAACACTGTTAACCCCGCATGTATGCACCATCGTTTCACCTCCGGCGTATTTAAATTGACAGACCATTCTGCAACGTGCTCTATTAGCTGGATCGGGGACTACCTATAACGGGTGGGTAACGGATATACCAACATACTACGTAGACACAGGTTGATACATTCGCAAGAAAACACCGCGACCACCATGTTAACGAATAATAATAATTGATTGATGTGAAGTTCCAATATCCAGAAAAATAAAATGCCATCAAAAATATACATTATTAAGTTGCAAAAATAAATCAACGATAATGAGGAAGTTCAGTGGTTTTTTTAAATTTTTTATTTGTTAATAGACTGTTGAACTAAGTCAAATTTAAAAAAAAAAAAATTTAAAATATCGTATTATCGGCACTATGATTTTTCAAAGTTTTGTATTTCTGAAATAACTCCGCGTGTAACGTCAGAGGTTCATTTCCGCTTATTCTCATTCAGTTCTTCCCATTGGTCCAGAAGCGACAAGCAGACCGGAAATCTTCCATAGCTCTCAGATCATAGGTTGATTCACATGAACCAGTGACGTCATTTAAAGTAGTGCGTTTTTATCAAAATATTTTTTATTATTTTTTCTGTACATTTTCAAGAAACTTTGCAGTACAATTTAATGCTCTAATTTTTACCCCGCGTAAGAAAACATTTTTTGTTTCCAATTTCCCGTAGGGCTGAAGTTCCTCATTAAGATGTTTTGAGAGATTAAACTATTTATTGCACCTTATTTTTTCAACAAAACGCTTTAAAAATCGCAACAAAGATATTCCCTATCAGTATTACGAAAGAAATAAATGTTATTTCCTAAATAAGTTAAAAAACGATTTAGGGCATTCAGTGACGAATAATATAATTATTATATTGATATTACGCATTATTAAACCATCGTTTAAATGTATTTTCAATTTAATTTTTAGATAATGTTTTTTTTTTGCACCACAACAGACCAGGAAGCCCAATTACAGTGGTGAGTCACATCAGAGAACACCCAGGCTTGAGAAAAATCAAATTATTTTTTTTTGTTCTCACCGGGAAACGAACCCGGAACCTTCCGTGTGTGAGTCAAGCGTCTTGACCACAACACCAAGGAGGCCGCCGTTAATTCAATACAAATTCTGTTCATGAATTAAAACGAATTCTCACTCGTTATTTATTATAAAAATACTGGATTTATTTGAAAATATAATAATTTGACTTTTGTTTCCTGTAAAACGTGATTTTTTATTTCCGTGTTTAACATGTTAGACATAATTTAAATTGTACATTGGTGGATTTATTGCCAAATGGAAACTTCTTCCAACCAACTGATGATGATGATTTCACTTAATAAACGTATTATTTTGTTAATTTAATTTAAGTTTTTAAATTTATTTTATGGTTCCAAAAATTAAATTTTTTTTAAACACTAATGTTGTATTATTTTTTAAAAATTATCATTATATAGTTATTCTCAACTTTACTGTGTTATATTTACATTTAGAACATAAGATTTTATCATGGTTATTGTTATATTTTATAGGGAGATGTTATGTTTCTTTTTTACTTTTTGTTTTTTGTATTACATCTTCACTAAATTTTTTAGTTTTACTTATTCTATTATTTCATACTATGTAATAGATGTTTATTGTGCACTGCTGTGATTATTTCTGTAAATTATTATTTTTTGTAAAAGGTTCTTTGAACTGTTGATGTATAAATAAATAAATAAATTCGAAACCGTGTAAAACGAGGTTTCAGTGTGATTACCCACTTATTTCATAAATTAAATAGTATTTACTAATAAAACTATATTTGTGTTTTGTTTTTCACAGTTGCATTGCAATTGAAGCATCAAACTCAAAGGCGTATTTCGGCGTAGCATCACGTTTAATTATGATAAAAGTCTGTTAAGAGAATGAAGGCATGGAAAAAACTATCCACAAATTGAAATGCCTCCTTTTCTTCACGCTACTAACTTGTCTTATTATACGTCATTGACAGAATGAGATTGCCGGTATTCTGATAAAACATTCTAAGTAACAAAATTGAGAAAACTAGTTAAAAATGCAATTATGATAATTAATTTATTCATTACATATACGACCTTAGCCAATTTCGATAGTTACATGAAGAAACATATGTACAAGAAACTTAACAAAAAGAGCATAAAACTACGCAGCAAAGAAAAACAAGGGCAATAAAAAAACACGATTAACATATCGTCGATCGGCGGACGTCTACTAATATATTTTAACAAAAACGATATTTTCGTATTGCGCGATTTATAACTCTTATTAGATGTTCCTTAATCATACGATATGCACGGGACCAATTGGAGGCTAGCTTTCTGAAGAAGAACAGTAGCGCAAATTGGAGTAAATAATGAGTTAGATTTTGTTTTAATAACAGATTTTTCTGTCTTCTGTAAAAAGTTGCTTTAACAGATTGGCGGTAATACATGCCGGCAAACGATTTAAGACTTCGAGCTAAAGCTAGGGTTTCCTAGAAGAGCGGTGCCTGTATCTTAACGGCCGTAGTGAACGGTGATGCGGTGGACAGCCGTTGTAACGGTGACTAGAGAGTGGTTTCCCTGGAAAACGATGTTAAATGGTGTTGATAACTCCGTTTTCCTAGGAAACCACTCTCTAGTCAACGTTACGACGGCTGTCCACCGCATCACCGTTCACTACGGACGTTAAGATACGGGCACCGCTGTCCTACGAAACCCTAGCTTAACTCATACCTATCCATCTTTTTCCCACACTATTTTAGGGGCGAAGAGATCTACGAAAAGCCGGAAGATTTATATCCCAAATAAATCAAAGTTGGGTGACGAATCTACACGTTCTGGACATCGGGGCATAAAAGCAAAAGTTGCTCTTAGAAGATTTGATAAATATTCGATTTTGACTTCTGATGATACGGCTGGGAACATGAAAATAAATTTATTGCAAGAGAGATGGGGATAACTTTTACAGTTTTATCAATTAATGAAATTCCTAAAATCCTCCGATGGTAAGTTTCAAAACTAATAGGTATAAATCCCTTTAAAAGTACTTTTTAAAATATGTTCTCTGAAGTCAAAAATTGAAGGCATTACGTCACAAATGTTCAAAAATGTACTTTTTTTCATGGATAAAAAATTTATTACAGTCCTTTCAACTACACTATTAAAAAGTAGCAGAAAAATAAATTAAGAGCCAATGAAGGTGTTATATTATCAATAATTGTACTGGTTTTGTAAAACGTCAATCCTAGATATATCAGCTTTTTGTTTTTGTCACATAACACTTTAATCTACTCATTTCATCAATCAATTCCAATTACCAAATATTTTTTCCATCTTTTGAAATAATTTAAAGGAAGACCGAACAAAACTTTTGTCGAGTAAAATGGATTTTTCTCAGTAAAGGAAATAATGCATTTATGGGATTTTATCACTGTACCGACGAGATTTATATTGTAAACATTGAAGACTTCTTAATTGTGTAAATGGTGCGCGTATTCATGAATCTTATTTTATTATTAATTTATTGCGTTGTGATTAATTTATTGCTACTCAAAAATAAAAGCTAACGCGTAAATTGTATTTCAATGTTTCGCATATTGTTTATGTCGAACGTTATTGGTATCGGAGATCTCAAACGAAAATGCAGTTACATTTTGGAATTCGTAATGATTCGGTGAAACATAAAATTTATAAGCGATTGGACGGATTCCATCCTCTCACATTCTGATGAACGCGCGACGTTGGAGCTCGCTTTCTTCGGCAGTGTATTGTTAACACTTGCGCTAAAATACACCGCCGCGCGCGGGGGTCTTATAATGGGAAACAGCGATAACTTGGAAAATAAACCTCATACTAATAAACATATTTTGAGTAATTCCAAATTTTTGTAGACAAGGACTGGATTCAACTCCCTGGGGAGCTGCTTATATTAACATATTACAACGAAGATGAAGAACATTTAAGAGAAGGTGATATAGAAGTCAAGGCATCTACAGGGCTTATGACCTGTTATTGGCTAGTTTAAGTGGCCACTTTACACACTGTGTAACATTCACCATTCTGCCCATATTTGAACATCTGTATTCCTTCAATTCTTTCATCTGTTGATGTTTGTGAAGTTAAAGAGCTGAAACCTTTATTTATGTGGGTGAGATTCATCTAATTAAATTATTTAACCTACATACTAGGCAACGCCTACAAATGTTATTTTTTCAATTTCTATACTTCTTCATGGACCAGGTGGATTACCAACATATTTTGAGTTTGTCCAAATTTTTGTAGACAAGGACTGGATTCAACTCCCTGGGGAGCTGTTTATATTCACATATTACAACAGAGATGAAGAACATTTAGGAGAAGGTAATATAGAAGTCTAGGCATCTATAGGACTTATGACCTGTCAATGGCAGGTTTAAGTGTTTATTTTACACAATGTGTAACATTCACCATTCTGCCCATATTTGAACATCTATATTCCTTCAATTCTTTCATATACTCATAATAATATTAATTTGAATTCTCACCATATTAAATATGTATAAAATCAAATCGGGTGGAAATAAGTCCGTCTCATAGTTGGCTCATTTGCCTACCATGTTTGAGGTCCTTAGTTCGATTTCTTGCAGGGTGGACGTGAAATATATAATTATATACTCACACAATATTTGGGTTTGTTCAAATGTTTATACACAAAAGACTGAATTTCACCCCCCTCGGAAGTCATTAAGAATAACAAATTACAACAGAGATGGAGAATACCTTAAAGAAGAGAATATGGAAGTCTAGGCATTTACAAGGCTTATGACCTATCATTGACTGGTTTAAGTGGCCACTTTACATACTGCGTAACATTCACCATTTTGCCTTTGTTTGAACATCCATATTTCTTTGATTCTTCCATTTATTGATTTGAGTAAAGTTAAAGAGCTGAAACCTTAGTCAGACGAATCTCTTTACAACAATAATGGTTTCAGCTCTTTAACTTCACTAAAATCAACAAATGAAAGAATCGAAGAAATATGGATGTTCAAACATTAGCAAAATGGTGAATGAGAGTGTATAAATTTGCCACTTAAACCAGCCAATTTATTATTTTTTAAAATTTATTTATTAATTATTTTACACATACATTGTTACAAAAATGGCACAAAAAACACTCTGCCAAATTCTACTTGTACTAGGAGTAGGCTCAGTATATGATAGGTCACCAGACCTGTAAATGCCTAGACTTCCATATTCTCTTCTTTAAGGTATTTTCCATATCTGCTTTGATTTGTTAATATACTTATACATTTTTCAAAAGAATAACCCGCCAAGCCTCTACTGTAGAGGCTTGTCAGTAGGTGGGAAAGAAATGAAACAGAAGGAATTAATTGAAAATACGACACAGCACCTAGACCAATTAGGAAAAAATATTTCTCGGGTATCTTTCTTGCAACTGTGCCACGGCGCCTGTGATTGTAAAGGTGATTTGACACTTTAATGTTTTGTAGTTCCTAAACGGGCGCCCGAAGCGTCACTTCAAGCGTCAAGCGATCACTTTACCTTTTATGTGACAAAAATGATCAAGATGCTCTGGATTTGGCGAACCAATTCAGTGCTCTACGCACCATTGGGTGCCGATAGATAAGTGATTATAATAATGATGATCAAATATCAAAAAAACATATCTCTATACTGTAGACAAATCTATTTTATGTTGCAGAAAAATCAAAGGAAAGGGAATTAAGACGTTTGGGCATTCACAAGACTTATGGCCTTATCCGCATCCATCGTAAAGGCAAGATGATAAGTTTTTATCTTCAGGAGCTTACATAAGAAAACAAGTTTTAAATTAATAAAAGGAAATATTGTTTCTCGCCTTTAAAAAGTGAAAAGGGTAACGTTTTTCAGAGTGACCATAAAAACCAATAACATTATATATAAAAAAAGTTGTCACATTTACGTACATAACATGCGAATACTAAAAATTGCATTTTATTTGAGTACAAATATTTTAAAGGTCTGAAATAACCGATTAATCAAGCCATGGCTTTACTTTGTGCCAAAAACTCTACTCATTCTAATGGTTAAAAATTCATCATCACCTTTTTGTGCTGTTCCTCTTTACGACAGACCTCGGGGTTATTTCATATTTTTTTCAGTTGTGTTACCGTTGGATCCTTTAGCCGTGTCCTGACCGCTGACCTTGAGATGTTATCTCTCGCAACCCACTCCATCATTCTCGAATACGGTTTCATCAGCTCACTTTCTGCCCTACCAGGCTTCGAGAACCTTGTATCAGCCATACACTTCGCCATATATGAGGAACTTTACGATGTACTGATCTTCAGTTAACATATTATTGTGTTTTATTCACGGATATATAAACATACGTTCTAGGTACAAAGACATTTAAAATTTTTAATATTACCTCAACGGAATGCTCTAATTTTTGTCCACCTCGTGGTGTAGTGGTCAGCGCGTTTGCCTGCCATGCAAGAGGTAAAGGGTTCGATACCCGACATGGTTGAAATAAAATACATATTAATCTATTCAAATCTTTCTAATTCTAACTTAAAACATATTTTTATATTTGTATTTTAATGCGAATACCGGGAAAAATAATGTTTTTTTTTTTTTCAGTTTCATTTAATATTTACGTTTATAAATACAATATGCTACATCGGGCATTAAAAGGTTTAAAAAATTCAAGAATGTAATGAAAACTATTCTTATGAACATCTTTTTATATAACCATAAAAGTTGCGAAAACAGTTAGAACTTCAAATAAATTAATTAACAAAGAACAAAAGACAGAAAATTCTTTGGACTTTAGCTAAATTACACTTTTGACAGAATGCGGGCAACTGACTTTTTGTAAAAAAAAATTATCTAAAATTTTTACCCAAGTGGCGATTTTTTAAAACAAATTATATTAGCTAGTATATTAAATATATACAATAAAATAAACTAGCCACCGAGTGATAACCATTTTTGAAAGCACTTTTATACACCGAATATCAATATGTAACATATTGTCTACATTGGGCATTGTAGGGTTAAAAAAATGTTCTTACTCAAGAGTGTTGTTCAGTTTCTGGACTGTCACCTGAAGCGCAAGACTAGTTACTTTACCTTCATGTAAAAGAAAATTATCAAGATACGCTTCGATTGGTGTGCCAATGCAGTGCTTTATGCACCATTAGGTGCAGAAACGGAATGATGATGATGATGAATTTTTTATATCCTATTCCCCGTAACACTAAACTATCTAATTGTATGAATTTTTAAGTAAATAATCCAAATTCTTGCCAAACTTTTATTTTATTTTTTAAGCTAATCTTAAGTAAGCCCCAATAGTTTGGCATTAACGAGTAATACTTAATTTAAACATTTTAAAAATCTACTTAAATCAATAAAGTGTATAATTAACAAAAGGTATGTATAGCATAATTTAGGCGGAAATGGCAAATGTGACATCGCGAGTCAGGAGAGACAACACCGCTTGCTTCTTAAATGCCTGCCCTTGCTGTGGCAACACACCGACAGTACCGTTTTGTGGGATTTCGTTCACTGTTCTGAGGATCCTTGGCAGAGGGAAAAGAATCCGATGTTAGTTATATAATTTCCCACAGCAAAGACAGGATTGGTACGCGAGTTACGGCGAGGTACATTAATGTTTATCTGAGCAAGGATATCATGGACATCTATTATTATTATTTATTATTTATTTATTACTTCACGTTTTACATAAAACTTTAAAAAGATATATGAATATCTCACTGGGCACAACCCGTGTCGAGGCATTCATTTACATGATTTAATATATTATACTTATAGTGTCTAAAAATTATATAAAATATTACATATTCACATTTAAATCCATTTAAATCCACACAGATATATATACATATATAATAGTAAGGGAGAAAAAAAAATTAAAAAGAAAGAAAAAGAAAACAACATTATATTATTAGTACAGCTCACACATTTAACCACTGTGCAGACATTAGGTCAAGTAACAAGCTATTATACAGTTAGATATTAGTTTGTGCAAGAATATCAAACCAGCCAAAATCCTTCTGAATTCTAAACTAAAGATATGAAAGTGCTTCAGACGATAGAAATATTAGATCCGATTCTAAATATTAACGATTTTAAAAATTTACGTTGTTTGCTTTATACAACCATTTCGCGATGTTAGGAATAATTTTCGTGTTATATGTTTGTGTCTCTCATACACTTGAGACTGTGCTGTACCTTGGGAACTATGTTAGAAGCACCATCATTAGGTGGAATATGAAAGAGATGATACGGTTTGATATGCCATTCGTTTGTTATGAATAGGGTACCGGAATATCAATTTGAATCGCAAAATGGAAACATGTGTTTAAGGCTACTCATTAGGCTCACGAAATACATATTCTCTTACGGAGCATCCTTACATATGCAGTTGTATTATTGAACAAAATCTAGTTACTTGTTTATTAGGCATACGTTTTAGTTCCTGCGCTTTCCAATAAATTATTCCACGCAAAGTCAGCGAATCAAATAAATTTGATGGAAGTTAGTAAAATTATATTGAAATGTATATTTAATTTTTTATTTTTTTTTAATTGTTTTTTTTTGTTTTTTACAATAAACATAATAATAAAACAGAGTATTAAAAAAATAAAGCATAATTACATATCAATGAAATATATATTAATAGAAAAATAGTAAACAAAAATCCCACAAAGGCATGGCCTGTTCGTGGGTATACAAGAGAATAAAAATGAATTTTTGCTCCTATAATAAATAATGGACAGTTTAATTTTAAGTTAATAATTTTGTATAGCATAAGAAAAAAAAAATATTATGTAAAAGATAATATGGTATTTTTTTTATTGTAATTAAAAAACGATTTTAAAAAAAAAAAAAACACAAAAATGTTCCTTATTATTAAAGAGCAACAAAATAAATCATAAAAAAAGAGTTCATATCTTTTAGTTTGAATCCAGGATAGTGCATGTTTTGTAAAAGAAGGAAAATTTTGAAAGTTTGGAATCGATTAAATATGTATTATCAGTAAAAAAATAATTCATCATCATCGTTCCCTTTCCGCACCTAATGGTGCATAGGGCACTGCATTGGTACTTCAATCGCAGCGTATCTTGATAATTTTTTTACATGAAGGTAAGATGATCAGTCTTACGCTTCAGGTACCAGTCCAGGGACTATGAAATATTTTAGTGTGATAACACCCATTTAAATTAATATTTCACATCAACCATGTCGGGAATTGAACCCCAGACCTCTTGCATGGCAGGCTAACGCGCTGACCATTACACTACGAGGCCGACAAACGACGAAATGAATAATTACGTAAAAAAAAAAAAATCTTAGTGAAAACCAAATGCCGCCTATATAACGCCTGCATAGCACCTGTTCTCCCCTACCGATGCGAATCGTGGCCCCTTTCTAGGGTTCAAAGCAGCGAAATTCTGAGTTTCGAGAATAGGTGTCTTAGAAGAATATAGGGTGGGCGGTGGTTTGACTTTGTGAGGAATGAAGTAATTATAGAACGGTCGCAGCAAACTCCGGTGACAACTGTCATCAATCGGAGGCGATACGGTTGGCTTGGCCATGTGCTGCGGATGCCTCCTGAGAGCCTTAACCACGCTTGTCTACTTTGCAAGGCATCAGGTTCTCGACGTCCTGGACGTTCACTGCTGACTGTTCGTCGGCAGTTCATGTCTGAACTACGGGAGGCGAACTTGATTTGGGAGGATGCACAGAAGCTGGTAGCCGACAGATATGCTTGGAGGATCTTTGTGGACGCCAAAATATGCTTCAACTAGGAAGCGGACATGGAATAATGAATATTTACGTATTTAGTATTTCGAGAGTTTATTTTATCCAACTTTTCTTAAATCTGCAGAAATAATTTGTGGACCTTAAAATCCAAGATATTGCGACTTGTTCTAAGCTAAATTTTGCATTTTTTTGTTTTTAAAAAATGTTTGCTGACATTGTTTAAAAATATTTGAACAACTTCGTCATACCCCCTGTCCACACCTGATGGTGCACTACATTGATACACTAAATGCAGCGTATATCAATCGTCTGTTACACGAAGGTGATCAATCTTACGATTTTTAGTCAGTATTTCATGTCGGCCTTCCCAGGAATTGAACCCGGGACCTCAATGAGCAAACAAAAGCGCCAACCACTACATTACGAGGTGGACTTACCCTCACTCGAATTCTTTTTTCAGTATTTTAGCCTGAGGGCAGCAATCGAGTCGAAATCACTCGTCCAGGACTCTGGTTTTACATTACATAAAAAACTGTATTCTTAAGGACAGAGCGAGAAAATTCTGAGAGATTGTTCAATATGTCAAAATACGTATGAACTCGAGCTATCTAATACATATATACATAAAGGTGCTATTATAAACTATTAGACAATATTTCATCTGAGAAACAGATCAACTTTGGTGGTCTAAATAACGAGTCTAAACAAATAAAAAAATGAAAACATGATCAGTAGACACCATATTTATTAGCGAACACAAGACCTGTCAGTAAAGCGATGCTATGTCTCCGTAAACGATGTTACAAAACTTATGGACAGGTAACTTTAAAATGAAATGAATAAAACATTGCAATCTAAATAGATTATAAAAAATATTTTACAAAACATAGCTTGTCGAATAATGTGTGAAATAAACATGATGACTAAACTTCTATATCTGAGAATGAAATTCAACGTTGCTAATAAAATTCACAAAACTCCTCAAGGAATGATGCCGAGATATTTTATTTATTCTGAGGAAAATAAAATAACAAAACAATGTCCCCGGAGTGCTTTGTGTAAAAGAGATGATGTTTGAATAAATGCCGGAAAACATTAAAATAATCAGAAAAATATAAACTATGAAATGACATCTCATAATGTAAAACAAACTAAGTTAGATATAAAAATGTAATTGATTGTATTAAATAAAGTGCAAGTATTATAAATTAGGACATTAAGTGCACAATAGTGTTTAATAATGTTAGAACAAGTGTAAATGTAAATATTTTGTTGTAAATATTATTAGACAATTTTAATTATACATCGAAATAAAAAGAATTTTTACGATTTTTTTTAATTTTCTCATTCCATTAAATTGTTATTCTGTATTATTAGGCCGGATATTTGCCTATCAAAGGTTTGCCGGATATCCGTTATCCGGTATCCGGCCAACGGCTATCTGTTTCATTACTAATAATTTTAGCTTCTCACATGTATCATAAACAATAGAAATTTTAGAAAATAAGGATTGATACCGTCCAGTTACAACGAAACAGCCCAAGTAAGATATTAGTTCAGGAATAGTGGTGTATTTTTTATAACTTCCTTCCATATACTCTCTTTCTCACCCTCTTTTATTAGAAAACATGTAAATATTTATTTAATACTTACATAGTCTGTACTACTTTGGACTAAATAATTAGTATATTGTACTTCAACCACGTTCCACACAAACATATTTAAATAAACTGTTTCGTATATGCATATTTATTTAAAATCAAACCCATGAAATCGTTGAAAAAATTGAATGAAATTCCGATTTTTATTTTGAAGTTGTCGTTTCAATTTTTTTTTATGGATAATGACCATGAAGTAAACATACGTTATCGTCAGTGATACTAAAATATAGCGTAATGATCAATTACATTTTTGGCAGGGGAACCTTAAAAGCGCTCTCTTAATGTATTACCTAAGAATAAAAATGGAAATAATTTAAAACTAACTGATCCCAGTCCCTATAACGAATTTTCAGCAGCAAAACATTTTCGTAAAAAATACACTGTTTATGCGGTATTGCAGTATCAACGACGTTATGTAGTAGGAGGACGTGAGTTTCTAGTCACCGTATTTACTACTGCACTGTGGGAGGTAGAAGACAATATCAAACACCATCTCTATAACGAAATTCACAGTCGTTTAATGATGAATGAGGGGAAAATCACACCCTGAACATAAAAGGTGTGAAATTGGCTCCACCGTTGAAAATAATATTTTAGAATTGAAACGAACATTTTAGTTCGGAAGCACCAAATATAGTTCTGGGAGATTGTTTTGCCGAAGAATACGAATTGATATATTTGACTTCATTATTGAATCATTATCGTGTTTTTATATAGTGTATTGGATTTGATCATCAATCTTCGCAACCATAAACCTAGAATTCCTTCATCCATGTTTTATATTTTGAAGTATTATGTATTGTGTAATGTGGAGATTTTTTTGGCATCAACATCACATTACCGTTGTGATTATTTATAACTGCTCTATAAAAATATTGCAACAAACCCGACCGTTAAAGAGGCTTGGTGTAGTGGTTTTTTTTACCTGGTTCCTCGCAATTGGCCTCCACGGCAAAAACCGGAGCCCAATATTTATTTTTGTTAAATTAGCTGGTGCGTTATACAGAATAAAACATTATTTAGAAATCATATCTATTATCTTAAAAACATAAAATTTAAATTAAAACAAGCGTTTTAGTGAAAATAAACTATTAAAAAAAATTGCTTAATGAATTATCAAAGATATTTAGGTTTTTTGCAGCATCCTTGAGTACATAACTTATAAAATGTATTATTTACGGTTGTAATGAGTGCATTGCAAAACGAATTTTAATCATCGGAGATGAATTAGACGTTTGCCATAAATAAAAGATAATTAAATTTGAAAAAAAAGAGTATTAACAAAAAACTAAAATAACATTTTAAGTAAAGTAAAAGTCTTAGATTAGCAACGTAATTACCATAGGCTTTAAAATTATGGGCTTGTGTTGTGGTAGAATATTGAATATGTATATATTAGAAGTAGCATCGAGAAGCGAAACTACACTTCTACACTCAAGTCTAAAAAACGTAGAAATAACATTGACTCAATATAGATGTTTAATTTACTAAATGGCTTAATTGATGCACCATCGTAACTGAAACAAGTGGTCTTTGATGTTCTGATCCGCCAGCTGCGAAATAATAATGTGCTGTACCTTGATCAGCACAGCACAAACTATAGCTTGCATGTATCAATGTCCCGATTAAGTCTCATTGTAAACTCGAGACAAGATTCAAACTTTGTTAATGTCTTTCTAGATTTAAAAAATCAATAAGATAGACCAGACCTGATCTTGTCTTCAGGTAGAAATTGTTATTTAATTTTGATCGTAGCTCTAATTTTCTTAAGTTGTATTTTATTTTAACTATGTTTTGAGTATGTGCAAATGTTTGCAGACTGGCTGGATTTTGTCCCTAAGAAGTTATTTAGATTTAAATTTGTTGAAACAGAGAAAAAAAACATTTTTGAGAACGTAATATGGAAGTCTAGGCTATTACAGGTCTTTTGACCTGTTGTTGGCTGGTTTAAGTTGCCACTTTAAACACTGCGTAACATCTACCATTATGTTTATGTTTGAACATCCACATTTCCTCAATTCTTCCATTTTTTGACTTTTGTGAAGTAAAAAATCTGAAACCTTTATTATGTGGGTGATATTTATCCAGCTGAACCAATTCACCTACTAGGCAACACTGTCATTAGCTGGTTTAAGTGGAAGAAATCTAGCCAGTCTGCAAACATTTGGACATATTTAAAACATTGTTGAACTAACCAACTGGTAAAAGAACAAGTATAAAAATTGGATAATTCTTTTCAGGCGTTGCCCAGTAGGTGAATTGGTTTAGCCGGATGAATCACACCCACACGATTAAGGTTTCAGCTCTTATACTTCACAAAAGTCAACAGATAGAAGCGTTGAGGAAACGTGTATGTTTAAACAAAGGCATAATGGTGAATGTTACACAGTGTGTTAATTAGCCACTTAAACCAGCCAATGACAGGTCACGGTTGAGAACCCCTGAGTTCTTATCAAAAGACAGTTAGTATTATTCCTAGGGCATTTAATATACATTGCAACAATACCAACAAATCAATGATTTATGATTTTTGCTATTTCGAATAAACCGCGTTATCTTTATTTTCATTATTTTTCTACCTAAGTATGTTAAGTATTAAAATCCCAAAGTTATTATGTAAAACATTTATAAAACAACTGTGTAATATGTATAGGTATATTGTTATTCTATTATTTCATAATTTTGTAATAGAACATTTGTTAATTGTATTTATGTTCATGTTTATAAAAGGCATTTGTGCCGTGTATACACTAATAAATAAAACAAAATAAATAAGCCCTGTAAATGCCCAAACTTCCATATTCCCGTATCAAAAATGTTTTCCCTCTCTATTGCAAAAAAATAGGTATTTTATTTCAATTTTACGTGTATACATTACAAAGAAATGTATTTACCATTGATAAATGGATCTTATAAGTCCGTAAATAAATAAAAAAATAAATACGAATGGGTGTACCATCATCATAATAGTGCTACTATTGCTGGTATTTTTATCCCGAATCTACTTTTATGCCTAGGTATAACTTTATACTAGGTTTATAAGCAAGCCTTCTTGATTGAGTGAGGTAACAAGCTAATATTGTTTTTTTTTTGATTCAATAATGCACATTATATGAATGACATGAAGTTTAAATAAATGCGTTATTATTCTGGATCGGATATCGTGGACAAATACACTCATAATTTAATTGCTGTTAAACTCTATCGCTTCATTACGCTACAAAATCAAACATTTTACAAATGCAATTCAACAAATTGGTTAAACTAAAGTAAAGTTCATATATTTATTACCAACTGGGCTTAAAAGTACTCTCATAATTTACTTGCTGTTTAGCAAAATGATTCGACGGAGTTTGTTTCTATTTGCTTTATTAAAAGATCAAATTTAACATTTAATAATGTCGATTAATAATAAAGTTAACAATTAATTGTATTAAGATGTTTTCTAGAAACTGAATGAAATACTACAATACTTTCATGTTTTATGATATGATCACGAAGCAATAACAGGAACATGATGTACTTATGGAAGTGAATTGAAAAAAAATCAAACGGATAAATGTACGTTATTTTTGACAATTCAAAAAAATTCTAAATTTCTTTATTTCACCATTATAATTGTTTATAAATATTAAGGTATAAATGTTTAAAATCCGGAAATTAGAACATTTACTTGATAAATTAGTAATATTTTATTATTTTTTTGTTTTTATTTTATTTTATTCAGAAAAAAACATTTTTAACATAAAAATACCAAAAAAGTTTTCATAAATTATGTAAAAGACGTAAACATTAAATGTGACAAAAAAATAAATAAATAAGAAATTTAAGTGAGAAAATAATGATTGTTAACATTTGCGTTTTCCATGGAGGTTATCTACGTATGTGACGTCACAAGTTCTCTTTGGTGAATGGGGTTCTCGTTAACCGGAAATCTATCACAACTCTATTGTTGGTTGATTTGGAAAAACTAGTAACGTCGTTCAAAGTAGTTCGTTTTTATGATTTTTTTTCATCCATTTTCAAGAAACTTTCCCATTTTTACCGCGCGTAAGAAAATATTTTTTGTATCCAATTTCACGAAGCACGGATCTTTCTCTATCCGTCTTTTATAAAATTTACTAAATCATTTAATGATATAAAAAAACAAAAATAATTGAAAATGCGTTATAATGAAAAAAAATAATGACAATAATTAGTTAAAATAATAAATGTAACAGAAAATAATAAATGTAATCTGCCAATTTTTACCTCATTCTTTAATTACTCAGTACTTTTTATTCCAGATTTTTGCTTGATACCTATACCTACCAAAATATGTTAAGAAAAAAAATATGTGCAATGCATTTTTGAATTATTGTACCCACTTCAAAAGGTGATTGATTCGTAAAGACTTTTTGAATGGAGCATCTAATGGCAAATAACAAAGACTAAAGCGTTAGAAGATAAAAGGTGATCGATGTCTATCAGATTCCGCTTTCTAAAGTGTACTGGATAAATAGGAATATATTGTTATTTACAATCGTAGGAAGCACTTCTATAGATGTAAACAATAAAAGCTTTCTTAAGGTGATTCACGTTCATTTGTAATTTTGTTTCGTAATTTAACGTACGAATGTATACGAAAGTGTATATTATATGTGCTCGATTTAGTATTTCAATAATTTTTACGATTTTTTTATAGGCAGGCGGCTAGATAAAATGAAATATAAATGCAGGTTTTTAGCGAGTTTGGCGTAAACATATTAATTTTATGTAACAAATCCTATAAATTATAGAAGGTAGGTGTATCCTTGTAAGTGGGAAGGTTTTATGTAGGTACTAAGAATGTTTGTTTGTTGCTGTCCGAAGTAAACAAGAAACTTTTGACATTTGTCGGATGCGATTGGGGCATTGTGGTATGCGATGCTACCTAACAAGGTTATCATTATTTCATTCTAATGTGTGAGTGCCTCGTAGATGAAGAGGATCTTAACCACATAATCCTGTACTGCCCTATAAATGATAGATTCTCTTCCTTTCTCCTTACAAGAACCTGTCTCCGAGAGGATACGTATCGTTTGAACTGCATCACCAAAGTCGTTCATTTAAGTCGTTCAGTAGAATTACATAAATGACTAACTAAACTAAACTTTTTTTATGCACCTCAAAGTACGCCTTATTTGTCTGTAATCTATCCCTCACGACATTGCAAAACATAAAAATAGTGATACGTCATTTATGTGCTTAAAAAATAATATTTAAAAATACTAATGTAGAAAAATATTTAACAATACTACCCAAACGCATTTTGTTTTTTTAAGTTTGGAGGTAGGCGAGAAACGGGGAAATGTTAACGCGTATATTTAGCAGCGTGTCATTTTATTGACTGATTAATACAAATTTTTCGTCCGAGTGCATAGGTACCAAATAATATTATACTGTATAAAGGCGTGAGTGGAGGGGTTGCTTAATCTGAACAATTACGGCCTCCGTGGAGTAGTGGTCAAGACGCTTGACTCACACACAGAAGGTTCCGGGTTCGATTCCCGGTGAGAACACAAAAATTAAAATGTAATTTTTCTTAATTCTTTAGTGTTTTGTGATGTAAATCACCATTGTACTTGGGCCTTATGGCCTGTTGTGGGGCAAAAAATAAAATAAAATAGGAATATTTGCGTTCTAATGATTTACCCAAATATTACAATTGTGGGTGTCATATCAACGAATTACAAACAACTCACTAGTAGAAAATGGGAACTTTAACATACAAAATGTAAATATGAGATTTTTTTTCTTAATTAAATTGGTGTCGTGATGTATTTATTATAACTTTCTTCTAAATCCTCTCTTTCCCGCCAGCTGCCAAGCTTTTGAGATTAGCCGGTTATTTAAATGAAATAATAAACACTTTTTTTAAATGTTTATTAGTTGTCTGGATATTTGCTAAATATTTTTTATTACTGTCCATCTAGAATGTATTCAAAATAAATATTCAGAACGCTATTTAAATATTTTTAAAAACTCAAAATTAAAAGTATGACTAATAACGACGATAGTGATTGTGACTACGTTAGAAATCAAATCCTGTTTGAAACCGCTTTTGGTTTTTTTTCCTGAAAAAAAATAAAACCAATAAAATTACATAAAATGCCACAAATAAAATTTCACCATATTTTCTAAATATCTGAGTTTTATTACGTGGTAAAACGTTTATTTTTTCAACTCGTCTAACAATGAAATGTGCTTTATCAATTTCATTGTAGCTTCCATTGATTGTTTCAATATAAATAGCCCGAATAGCTACCATTTAAATAGGCTTTATTAGAAAGGTGTCTAATTTGATCGGACCATAGTGGGATGAATACAATGAGGCTTTTACGGGGTCTTAAAGCTTGATTCAACCATTTATGTTCGGCTGGTTAAGAAGTCAAAGTGATTCCTTCCGCTCGGCATCTCCCATGGCACTACCGGATATTCTGAACTAGACAAAATAACTGATCTTCCGTTATCATTGGTGCTTTACAATAGACTTACTTAATAGTCCCAGTCTTCATGGTCTCGTTGAACTTCGAATTGAAATATTGTTCACAAGATGGCATGCTTTATTGTCACATTAAACGTCATTGTGGTGGAATATTCAAAATAATTTGAGAAAAAAGAAATTAGCGACGGTTTTAGTCATTTTCAAACGATTTGATTTCATAATAATAATTACTCGTTTTTAGGGTATTTTGATATTAAAATGCTCGATGTCAAGTAGTTGAAATTTCTAATTTTTTAAAATTGTAATTTCAAAAAAATTGGCGTTTATTTTAAATGATAACAGCCCTTTTTTTACAATAGGTACCTTATACAAATAATAGAGTAGAAATTGTGCATTTCGTTATTGGTTGGTTGGAAGAAATTGCCATTTGGCAATAAGCCCGCCAATGTACAAAAAACATTATGTACAAAAAGTTAAATAAATAAATTGTAAGTATGGTGGCAAACTATCTGACTAGGTATAACGTGTTCCGAGATAACTTTATAGATTTGAAAATGGACTAGAGGATTTTAATAAAAGTTAGAAATATTACAATGGAATTCCATGAAGAATTGTCAATAAATAATTTAAATGAAAAAAAAGAGATAAGATTTCAGCATACCAACTTTGAGCTACTCATGAACTTTAAAAATGTAAATATTTTTAATTAAGGTTCTATGCGAAATTTAAATATCAACCATATATTAATAGACAAAGTTTCTTTTCTGACATTTCTTGTAAGAACTGCATATTTATAATAATAAAAATAAAAATACCTAGTGCATTTAGTTTTTCCGTTTTCATTTGTTATTTCCTTGTAACTCACATCATCAGACTGGTGGGAGACTAAACAAATAGTATATTATATACGTGTGAAAGCGGGGATTATCAATCATAATTTGATATAAATAAAGTTAAAGGGTACATATTAAATCCAACAAAAAAAATATTTAGTCTCCCACCGGTCTGACGATGTCAGTCACGACAAAACCCGGTTGATTGTGAAAATTATAAATGAAAGTAGGAAAAGTTAGTTCAATATTTTTATTATTATAAAGATCGACATATTTTTAGGATTCTGGTACATTTTGTTAAAAATGTTTACTTTGTTTACAGAAAAAAATACGCTTAGGTGTCGTATGTCTGTCAAAGATTAGTTGCAGTGAACATGAAATTAGTTCATGTAAAAACTGCATTTAAAATGAAATCTATATAATATAAAAAAATAATAAAAAAAAAACAAAACAGAATTGATAAGCTTTTCCTCAAATACTGGGACAACGTAGCGTATCGATATAATCACTATCTAAGAGTATATTTCGGGGCTACTTACCTTAACTGATCGGAAAAAGTTGATTAATAATAGTATGAATGCATTTACAATCAAATAGTTTTCGCTTTACTTGTACAGAAATTTGCACAATAGAATACCGTTGTGTGCGATATAGATTCTTCGGAGAGAGATTGTAGTTACTATCTTTTATCAGCACCGGTAGCAATCAATAAAATATAAAGACGAAACATTTTTTGCTAATAACTCTTCTGTAATTCATTATCTAAATGCGGTTGTAGTAGATAACGCATTAAGTTAATGTTATAAGCGCGATCGGCTTATATTTTAAATAATATGTATTTATTTACTTAAGCCTAGTAGAAATTAAATTACTAAATGATAAAAACTAAAACCTACAATGTCAAGTTAAAAACCATGTAAATTCCAAGTTTTTCATGGTTTTTATTAATAAAAAAGAAAAATTTGCGTTCTTATTATGATTTACCCAAATATTTAATTTTGAGGGCCATTTTCAACGAGTTGTAAATAACTCACTAATAGAAAATGGGAATCAAGTTGAGGTAGAGTAGGATTCGAACCTCAGACCTTTGATCCGTGAGTCCTAGACAATAACCACAGGACCACAACCCGAAACACATCTCCGATATCCTTTTTCGCTTAATAACTTAAGAAATTTGAAAGGCCGTAAATAAAAATTTATATGTTATTCATAATCAAATACATTTAAGTAATAGTGTTATTTTAAATATGTTTCCTCTCCCTCGATCCACACATAAACCCCCAGTTTCTACCCCCTCTTTTCTCCTATAGCACACTCACTCTGCCCACACTATGTAAAATTTATATATATTATACTAGTTCGTAAATAACCCCTAAGAAAGCATAGTATTTTATCAAAACTAGGTGGTTATTAAATTATAAAAAATAAAGTTGTACATAAAAAACACAGTTATTTAATTTTAATTTATTGAATAATAATATTCCACAAAGTTAGTGCTTCGAACATAAAAAAAAAGATAATACGCTACATTTACTTGAGGTATCAATGCAATACCCTATGTACCATCAGGTCCAGATAAGGGTTTAATGATGATAAAAAACATGTTATTTAATATTTTTTTCTTATAAATTGCATTATATCGCTGTAACTCCTTTTGCTCTAATAACGAAATTTAGCCCTGCGGGAAATTGGATACACATTTTTTTACAAAATTGGGTAGTAACGGTATTGAATTTCATTTGGTAAGCATAACCATAATTTTATTCACGATGTAATTCTTAATAAGAAGCTTCAACCCTACGGAAAATTTGATACAGTAAATGTTTTCTTACGCGCGGTAAAAATTAGAGCATTTAATTGTATTGCAAAGTTTCTTAAAAATGTACGAAAAAAATGAAAAATATTTTAACAAAAACGCATAACTTTACTGGTTCATATGAACCAACAAATGATATGAGAGCTGTAAAGGATGTCCGGTTTGCTAACTGTAAACGAACCAATCGTAAGAACTGACAGAGAAAAACCTCTGACATCACACGCGGAGTAATTTCAAAAATACAAAACTTAAATAAAAATAAATAGCTAAATTTAATAGTCTATTAACCAATATAAAAAATCCACCTTCTTTATTGCACACAAACACTTCTTAATGATTGTTTATTCGCTGTTTTAAGGTTGTTAAATTCCTAGTAGAAAAATCGAGACAACGCTCTTAGATTGAAATGGAATGCGTATTACTGGATTCTCCGTATAGTCGTTAGTTAGTTCGTAATCGTACGAAGGGAGTGTTGGATAGTCGTCCGATAGTTCGCACGCAATCCGCAATAGTCCATATTACTTTCTCGCGTGTGTGATCACCTTTATTACCTTACTCTGCCGAGCTGTTCACTTGTCCGAGTGGTCACTTTGTTTTAATTCAGGGAATAGTCCACGATCTACCAGAAACCAATCAACCGCGTAATAAAACATTGAAAATCATAAAATTTAATACATAAATCTGGTTCGAACTACATAGCGTGGAATGATGTTGTACTGTTTTCTGCTTACTTAATCTTTTCCAGTGAAGCTGTCTATCTACTCCAGTATAAATATATTGGTTAAGGTAACCGTAATAAAATAATATACTATTAACTTTTAAAATAACCGACGAAGTGTTAACATACGTTAATGTTTATCATCAAATTTTCATCTAAATTTTTATCTAATCTTTTTACATAAAATACTTTCGTTAAATAGTATTAAAAGATCTTATTAAATGCTCAATTTTATTGTTACTCTAAAATCTTAAAGGTATGATCGAATTTATCTTTTTTCTTCTAAAAGAAATCCTTAAAAAAATATTGCAAAAAAGTTCTCAGATTTAGAAAAAAAAAATTTAAATAGCCATACTTCATTAATATTTTATTCAAATAAATAAAAACCACATTACAGTTGAATTCAGAGCGTTAATAATCCGAATGATTCAATTTAATAGTTAAAAGATAGCCGTATTAATTTATTATGTTGGTATAACCTAAATTTAAAAATTGATTATTTTTACTTTCTCTCGTTTGTACTCGTATAACTTAAGAAAAATATTTAACATATTATTTATTTTTTTTATTCTCTTATTTTAGTTGCAGTTTGAGGTAGAAATTTTATTTTCAAAACACTAAAACTATTATTTATATTTTAATTTAACAAACTAGAAAAGAGATGGAGAACATTTTAAAGACGGGATTATAAAAGTCTAGACATTTACAGTGCTTATGACCTGTCATTAGCTAGTTTAAGTGCACATTTTACACACTGTGTAATATTTACTATTTTTCTAATGTTAAAATATCCATATTTCTCCAATTCTAACATCTGTTAATTAAAGTGAAATTAAAGAGCGTAAACCTTTATCGTTGTGAAAATATTTTCAT
Source organism: Micrasema longulum (assembly GCF_059751315.1). Classification (NCBI taxonomy): domain Eukaryota; kingdom Metazoa; phylum Arthropoda; class Insecta; order Trichoptera; family Brachycentridae; genus Micrasema; species Micrasema longulum. The sequence goes on from NW_028277234.1 coordinate 56,298, forward strand.
TTGTACAACTTTTTCTACATAATTTTAATTCTATATATGTATTTTTTTAATTTTTTTTTTTTAGTAAACAGATTATTATAATATTAATACATTATAAAAAGAAAACAGAGTATTAAGACATGTTTTGTCCCGATAAACTATTAAATTATAATTTATCATCGGGTGCTTAGACATTAGTTTTAATTAAGAATCAAACCATTCAATTGGCGAGCTTATTGCCAACTGGCCACCAACCCAATTCATCTGTTTGTATTATTTCACATATTAAGGAATCCCTGAAAATATTTTTCTTATTTTTATACTTTTTCTTATACCAGTTCGTTTAATTACAAAATTTTGAGTGTGCCCAAATGTTTGCAGATAAAAAAGTGCATTTGACCCCCATATGTTTACAGTATTATGTCTAAAAATGTCATACAAAATTGTATTTGGTCTCCCAAATACCAAGAGACAGAAAGTATATATAAATTAAATATTGCACAATGAAATATGTAATAGTTCAATTCCAGGCTTTTTTTCATAACCGCATTTAAAAATGATGAGTATCATAAGATAATTATTGGTGTGTCGTAGGTACATACAAATAATCAGGTAATTTTAAAAATAAAACAGGAATATACGAACGCGGTAAGGATATGAATTTAAAGCCATAATAAATCGTAAACTTCATTAATTTGCTTAAAATGGTAAAAATGGGAAATGGGAACCACTGATCTACACCTGCGTGAAAGATCGTTTTGTTGATACAAGCATAGACGTATAGAGCCTTCACTTTGTCCTTTTAATGAAGATACAAATAGCACGGCACATAAGGAACAAAGGCATTATTGGATAGTGAATTTAACACGCAGTGTTAGACAATTAAAAAAGGCTTGTACATAAAACAAAAAAGGTAAAACCGTAACCATTACTCTTTAGCTCTTTTACTTCACAAAAGTCAACAGATGGAAGAGTTGAGGATATGTGGATGTTCAAACATGGGCAGAATGGTGAATGTTACACAGTGTGTAAAGTGGCCACTTAAACCAGCCGATGACAGGTCATAAGCCCTGTAAATACCTAGACTTCCATATTCCCTTCTCAAAAACTTTTTCGTTCTCTGTTGAAATAAATTTAAATACGAACAACTCCCTAGGGAGGAAATCCAGCCAGTCTGCAAGCATTTGGACAAAATCAAACATTGTTGAATAAAATTATAGTTTAATTTTTATAATTCAAGTAACATAACGTATTCAATAAAAAATAAAGATTAAAAAGCTAAAGATATATGAAAATAGAAATAAACGTATTTGTTTATAAATTACATTAAATCAAAACTATTACTCAATGGGGAAAAAGAAAAAAGAGGAAAAAGGAAAGGAGGAGAGGTTAAGGAAGAGAAAGGAGATGTTTCTTCAGACGTGATTTAAACAGAGATAATGTAGTAACATCTTTGATGGTGGATGGGAGATGATTCCACAGTCGAGCCGCATGGACACTATATGAGTTAGAGAAGAAAGAGGAATTGTGGATAGGTATTAAGAGAGTGCCTTGAGAATTAGAACAAAGAAGTAAACCATGAACTGATAAGCGTTGAAATTTTTCACGCAGGTATATAGGAGCGTTAGGACTATGGAAGTACATTATACACACCTGAACACTTACTCCCACAAACACACCTATACAACCATATACATAATTTCTCATACAAATACGAATAAACACACCCTTTTGTTGTACCACAATTCAATATGTATGATTTTAATTTAGAAACTTTGATGGTCTGTCCTTAAACGTTTTAAATTTTATTAAATCATTGTCGACTGTTTGTTTCTGTAAAATAAATAAATAATAAATTAGAAAAAATTAACAAAACCAAAATTAGTTTTTTCTTGAAACACAATATTTTAAACAATTACAAAAGATAAAACTTTTGTATCTAAATGAGAATGCGTATTAAATAATTTTGTAAATATAAAGTTAAAGCAAAGGCTTGGTGTTAGATTAAAGATTACATTACACTTTTATTGTAAAATATGTATATATATCTCTCAATTTTTTTTTTGTTTTGTTATGTGACGATATTTATGTTTTTTAAGTTACATTGTTTATGTATAGAGCAAATAGAAACTCAAACGAACCAGGTTACAAATCAAGAGCATTCATATTCAAGTAATCTTAGATAAAATGCACTGTGGTGCAGTTGAGTTACCAGATTCGATACGACACTTCTGGCGGAGAAAGCGAGTATTATCCGAGGCGATCAACTCCTATCATTGTTTGCGTTTTCTATTATTCTGCATGTTACCAATTAGTGGCATTCTGCGGTCATATGCATGCACATTGGAAGGAGTAATTCCTCGCTGTACCAGATATATAGTTACCAGACTCGCAATGGGATGTAAATAGTTCTTCTGTAACTTACGGTGCTATGGTGAAGCTAAGTGAAGCGCTTTGGGCGGCACATAAAACGACGTTCTGCGTGAGTGATATTAGAGCAGAGCGGTGCAGAGACGGATTCAAGAAACCCACTGCTTTTAATTATGAATTCCTCAAAAGTTTTACTTGAAATTATTATTTTATAAAAATACATGTTTATTTTTAAAATACAGCTGTTTGTTAGAACTTGCACATATAATGACGTAAACAGACTACAAAGACAGCAAAATAAAATATTAAAGTTAGTATATGACCTCTCCTATCTAACAGCAACTAAAAAACTCTTTAAACAAACCAAGCAGTTAAATATAACTCAACTTTTGAAACAAGAATCCTTAAATTTTTTTCATAAATTAGCCACTGATGTAATTGCAGACGAATAACTAAAACTTGAACAAAATTGTAGTAAACATGGACACAATACGAGAATATCAGAAAAACATAATATAAAACCTTCTAAACCGAGACTTATAAACCAGGGACTGAAATTTTACAAAAAACTACCAGACAAAACTAAACAAAAGACTCAGACAAACTTTTCAAAAGATGTAAAAAATATTATCATCAGCAACAAAGTACGAGTAAAAAAATGTATATTATTATCGTAAAATGAACGTTATAATCCGTAAGGGTAAATGAAAACATTTTCAAATTGAAAAAAATTTAAGACTATTTTTATAAAAAAAATATGTTATTGATAAGGAATGTGGGATCCGATAATGATATTAGGAGGTGAAAAAGAGATGTCTAGGAAAGAAAAAAAGTAAACGTTTAATAAAGGAGGTTATATTTCTAATGTGTATATATGTATATATATATATGACAAACGACTAAAATACCCGTAAAGTATTTATAACTGTAGGAATAATGCAGCGTATATGCACTTACATAATTAATAATGTTTTAACCAAAAAATATTACAAGAGTCATGCCGGTCTGGTTCCGGTTGCAATCTTCGGTAAGATTAAAAATTATCAAAAGCAATTTCACCGTTTTTTGCATTTCACATTCAATGCTTGATAATGTTAGTCAGCCTTAAATTCAATATTCTTAAACGGATGTTTTTTCCAGAGAGATTTATTGACCTCTAAACAGACACTTTACTCTAGCTAACGGAAATGGGATTTTCAATTATTTTCTGCAGTTTATTGTATAACGCGAATTTAAGTCGACGTTTACTGCGAATTTCAAGTATTATTCCTGGAATCAACTGCCTCGGGTGATCGAACGTATAATAACAGTTGTAAAATTACTTCAACGGGGTAGTAAAAATATCGCAAGCCGTCACTGTAGCACTGTTGGCCAGTCTGCAGTACTTGAAATAAAATATCTCGGAGGTGTTCACCACTTTGTCAGCTATGGTCGCCTATTGCTTGTAATAACACACCCACAACCCAACGCAGAAACGTAAACGGCCAAATACTTGTATTTTACTCAAACTTATGTAATTTTCACTCAAAAATATTAACAGCAAAGAGAAAAGGTTGGAAACATAACAACCTATCGTTGGCGTTGTTTATGCTTATTTTGTTTCCATATTACCGGAATTGGCAGGTGGTCATAGTTCAATAGGTTTCCACTTTACCACTTTGTAAAATTTATATAAATCTTACAGAAACTATTTTCATAAATCATTCCGTATTTAACCCCTGTGAAGCAGTATTTCCCGATTGCAAATAAACCAACAATTAAATTAATAAATTCCAACCCGGTCAAATAATTTAATTTACCTTTTTATTTATACGCCATATGGGCTTTTACATTTATTAGCAATACATTTAAGTGCAGCAGTATAACATAAGTATATACATTAAGTTAAAAGTAAAAATAACATAAGAATGACTAAAAGAAAACATACCTATTTATAATAAGGAAATGTACCCACATAGGTTTATGGGTATACAGTAAGGTAATTTATTTACACATATACATATTCACACATGCACATGCATACATACCCTTATGCATACATACACACATATAAACAATAATTATATTATACAAGAGTGAGATCTCATGCACTGCTTTACATACCCAGAAGCCGTACAAATGAAATTCAGAATTCACCCATTGATAGATTCGCTTGCTGAATACGGCACGGTATCTGCGGATGATACGAATCTATTTTTTCGTAACGAAACGACAGTTTAGCAGCTATCTGCTTTCTGTTAATAACTTCTAACTTATATTTACAGTCTGCATTACTTAATGGGCTAAACAATCCGGAAAGTAATGCAGACTACAATTTGTCAAATAAATAAATGAAATAAATAAGTATATACATTATTAAGTTGAAATAAATAATGAAATAAAATAATAATATACATTACAAGTATTTACAAAATAAATACGACCTTATAGTCCTATTTAAAATTTTCAACTCACTCTTTGATGCGCTTGAACTACTGAGCTAAATAAAATGAAATATCCCAACTAAAAACCTCAGATAAAACTTACTCTTTCATACCGATATCCATAGAACTAACTATGGTTTTCATTTTCCTATGCCCAGAATTCTTAGGTCTGCCAACAAACATACCAGTCTTGATTTCTTTGATAACAAGTTGTCTTCTTTCAAACGATCACTGAATCAAATTAAATTAAAAACACCTCTCTCCCGCTTCCACTCCCACATAGTCTACTATAAACCATTGAGTCTTTCTAATTTTTTAATAATAATTTTCTATGTATAAATGTGTCCATAAAAATACCCATTGGGCGCATTTACAAGTAAATAAATAAAAATAAAAATTATTATCTAGTAACAAAGAAAATATCAGCTTGAGAAGTCTGTAAAAGTCTTCACTTCTTTTTCCTTGCGTAATGGTGTACGACACAAAAATTAATTGCCCTTAACTATTTGTTATGTAATTATTTATGTTTTTAGTATCCTTTGATAACACATATGCTTCCACTTTTTATTGTGTTGTATCTCAACTCAACACAGGGTTTTTGGCATCATAGAGTTAGGGATACGTTTGTAATGTGTATCTTTGTACTAATAAATAAATATGAAAAAAACGTTGCAAGCGCCAGTACCAAAACTAGGAAACACTGCCGTGAAAAATACATTTTAAAATTATAAATTTATGTGAACTTTGCTAGGTGTTCAAAGACCAGAGACCTCATTTATAAAAGAAAAACGTACTCATGAATAAACCATGAGGAGGATTCTTGTTTCTTGAGAGCCTTTGATTGTAAAGTTCTGGTGTTTAAAATAAGGAGAAAAGTAGAAATCAAAACTGAACTATTTTTAATGCCTTTTTTTAATGAAATAATTATATTATATTATATTATCATTATTTTAGACTTTACACGTATCGTTGTATTTCCGGACTTATTTAAACGAAGGGAAATTATGGTTGGCCTTTAAAGGGTTGACAGATAAAATGATTTATATGTAAGTGCGGCTTAACTTTAAACGGGAAACATTGAAAATGCATTGTAGATAAGAATCTCTGTTAGAAAATATAGATTTAAGATAAAATTACCGTCGCCGCGCGTCTAATCGTGTTGAATTGTAGTTTAAACGAAAGGTGTTATTTTGCAAATTGATTTAAGCGCAACATTTATTCTGAACACCGTTTGTGCATTTTACAGGTTGAAAAACGTATTTGTTGGTTAATGTTTTTTTACATCATATTCCTATATAGTCCCAGGCACCGGTGGTGAAAGGTGACTTTTTTTATTGGTAAGCTTTAATTTGTTTCATAATTTGTACCTGCATGTACATATTTACATATAAATAATAAAGTATATTCAGGTACACGGCTTTTTTTCCTATGGTTTTGTGTGAAAACGACTTCATCTCTCCAGATCCAGCTTCACCTGCTGATGACAGAAGACGGAATAAATACTTATTTTCAATTAAAATGATTATTACCAATAATCCAACAATTTTACTTAAACAACAATGAATTACTTCGCAAAATATGTAGGTATATTCTCCATTATTTTAATACGGTACACGTGTGCAAAAAATAAAAATAAAATGTTACAAAAAATAAGAATAATAAAAAAGTAATATTCATAATTTCTTTTTGTGTAGCACTGGTTGGAAACACCGTATACTTTTTTGTTATTTACATTTTATACTGAAAATATTTATTTGATTTTTATTTTCTTTGATTTGTCTAATTTATTTTTGCACCCCAATAGGCCAGGATGCCCAATTACAGTAGTGAGTTACATCACAAAACACCAAGGCTTCAAAAAAATCACATTTTAACTTTAGTGTTCTCACCGGGAATCGAACCCGGAACCTTCCGTGCGTGAGTCAAGCGTCTTGACCACTACACCACGGAGGCAAATAATATGTTAACTAAAAATAAAATAAACACGTTATTGTAAAACGTCACTCCCCATTATGTATCTATACGAAATAGTTTTTTCTTTTACGTATTGGGAAACAATTAATTAATATTTTTTCTAGATAAACTTTTGAAAAAACAATTTCATTCATTATAAATTAAATTCAATGTATGAGTGTTCCCAACTATTAGAACTAATTAACTTGCGAGTTCCGGGCCGGGTTACCCGATTTAATAAACTATTCCATGTAAATGTATCTACGACAAATTACAGTGCACACTCGCCAATAAGGAGAATTCATGCGATTGCAAATGAATACACAAATGATATAGATGTATTAAATGTAAAACTTGTGAATTTTAAAATGCAGTGAATAAATTTACTATCTTCAAATTGAAATACCTAAATAATACTCCGTTGATTTCTATTGTGTACCGTTTAGTACACGCCCCTAACACGTCACGATAAGCGTACAATTTTTTTTACGAAATGAACACAAATCTTGACGTCACCATTGTCTATGCCTAACATATCGCGTTTTTCTAGTGACATGTTTTTTTATATTTAAAAAAAAGTTATACATGAAAACATTTCTCCACAAAACCCATATGGATATTGAAAATATAATTAATTATTCTAAATCCACTTCATATACTTTAATCGGTAGTCGTAGTTTGTGATATTTCTATATTATTCCTTAATTTTAATTAAATGAAAACTAAACAGTATTTGAAAGTAATCTAGATTATTATTCCTAAAATGAATCATTCTCGTAGAAATCTAAAGCCCAGCAAATTATGATAAATATATCTGATACTCGAAAAGATTAGCCTGATTTATTGCGACAACAGATGAATTGTAACGACAAGTTACTCCAACTAAATCTCAGAAATGGCTGGTTCTCCTAACGTGACTCAGCAACAATGGGAGCTTTTACTGAAATGTTATTATAATTCGCAGATAATAGGGTCATATTGCTCTACCGGTGTTCGGTGCTCATAAAGCCCACACGCACTCCATCAATACCACTATTTCTGTGTAGTATTGCATTTTATACAAAATTTATTACTCTGCTACCTAAAAAATGAAAAAACGGCCATAAATACGAAAGTTAACGGTTATATTTATTTATGTTTTATGGGCGTTTTAGTATTTATAGCCATTAAAAGGATGAATTTTTTTTTCTGTTTTCCTTGAATATTAATTTAATTGTGAAGAGACGTTAAAACTGTTAAAAAAGATCTCGTGATGTACGGTATATAAGAAGGTTATCTGGATGGTACCTTTCCGTCTTCTGAATTCTATTTTTAAAATTATAATATAAGAAATCAAACACTGATTTGAGTCTTCTGAACGCATTATTTTATTTTTACAAATATAAAAACAAAAATTTCGTGACAATTGTTTCGCCTTGTTAAGGCATTTTCAAACGAATGTGAAGATTAGATGGATTAAATGTCCTAATACAGTTATAAAATTCAAGGTACTGAAGAAAAATTAAAAATCTGATGCACTACATTATAAGTTTAAATACGGAGTTCTATAAAATAAACACCAAATCAATCAATAATTCTATTTTTGCTGCATCTGAAAAACATTTTAATTGATTCAAAAAAATATAATTTGATCTTATTATTATTATTTGTCTTTTGTGCCTTTTCTATCTTTCAATAGAAAGATACTTATTTTAATAACATTTGGTTTGATGTTATCATATTTAATGCAACTTAAATATCATCGAAAGAAGAGTAAATGCCATTTATCATTTTCCGAAGTAAAATGTTGAGTAATTGTTCGGACCAACGCTCAACCTAATCTATACCTACCTACCTACCAGTTCTTCTTATTTCTTAGCGCACTTCATGTAACAATAATTCTACGTGTGAGTGCCGGAAAAAAACATTATATTATCAGTACACAATCTAACATCAACCGAGTGAAGTGCTTAACTAATCTTTCTGTGCCTGCGTCCTTTCAGACCGCCAGCTCCATAAAAGCTGTGCCAGCATCTCACGTCCGCCAGCTTCACCAGGGTTCCTGCTCACGTCACGCCTCACCATCAGCAGGTTAGTGGAGTTGCGCTACATTCCTTCTATATCAATACAGTCCACTTTAAATTGTTCTTCTCTTAGAACAAGGTATTCTTAACACCTCGTCCACTCTTCAGCAGTAATTATGTATGCACTTGCTGGATAATTAAGATTAATGGTTTCAGTTCTTTGACTTCACATATGATTTTAAGTCAACCGATTGAAGAATTGAAGCCATCATGATTTTAAAATAAATGCAGAATGGCGAATGTTTCACAGTGTGGAAATTGGCCATTCAAACCAGCCAATGGCAGATCATAAGCCCTGTACATGCCTTGATTTTCAAATGCTTATCTTAATAACTCTTAAAGGGGTTGGTTCCAGTAATTGCCTACAAAATGTTTAACAAAATCTAACTGTTGTTGATTAATGAATACGTTGACTTGAATCAGTATTTGAAGTAATATTAAGTTTCTAATGATAACTCTTGTCGGGTGTGTACTAAGTTTTCAGTGTACGTTTATGATTTGTGTTATAATTGTCATGATTTCGATGACGTGTTTGTTATCACCGGTCAATATACACAATACGAGTACACAATGTTGCGTGCCTTGGGTAACATGACAAGACGAAGCGACCATCGACTCGTAAATAATGCTTTTGGCGCCAACGTGAATGTTTCCCTTCCTGTAATAACGATAACTGTAGGTGTATTTACGGATAATTCGACTCGAAGATTGACAAACTAACATAGAAATTATTGTAAATTGAAACCAAAACAGCCAATGTTCGAGACTGAGTGGTTCTGATCGTAACTTGTTAAAGCACCAAGAAGTCAAACTTCCTAACAATGATTTTCCTTTTGGTTACTTGGGCTTTTGCTTAATACGCTCAACTTGTCTAATACTTTGTGATATATGAAAGGAGAACGATTTATTTTTAAGGTAGGGGTACATAATTTAAATTTTAAACCGATTAAGTAATGAATTATTTGGGAAGGTACTAATATAGTGGAAAGATTAAAATTCATTGCAACAGAGAGAGAAAACACTCTTGAGAAAGGATTATGGAAGTCTAGTGCAGAGGATATTAAACGGGGAGTAAAGTTTTGTTCGGTTCATCATCACTACAATTCCTCTTTTTGCACCTAATGGTGCACAGGGCACTGCATTGGTACACTAACCGCAGCTTATTTTGATCATTTTTGTAACATGAAAATAAGATGCTCAGTCTTACGTTTTAAGTGCCAGTCCAGGGACTGTGAAATATTCTATTGTAAAACCACCTTATTCAATTAAATATTATTAAATATATTTTTGTATATTTTTTTTTATTTTAAGTATAAATAAAACATTTAATACATATAATACTCCCAGGAGTTATTAAAAAAAATCATTTGGGACCGTACATATAAAAAAAACATTTTTGTGAAAATACATAATATTAGACATAGTTAATACATCCAAAATAATAAGAAAATATTATATAAGAAACATAAAACACAGTACTTTACATCATGATTATAAATTACATTAATAACTGTCACTATCAAAAATATTTAAATAACATTTTTTGATTGCGACACTTTTGTATTTTCTATTCGACTTTTCGTGTTTTAGCCTCATAGGGTAGTTTTATAAATTTGGAATGGCCAATATTTTCCTGAGACCTTCTGCTGAACTTCGTTGAGTGAAACTTAGACACATGAAGATTCCTTGAGTATGCGTATTTTAAATTTGTGTGAGTAGAAAAGTTTATGATATTGGTAATGTCATGCAGTGGGATCACCTAAAAGAAAGTATTTCTGTCTGTTGGTAGATATCCTGGGAATCCCATTTCAGCCCAAGAATGTTTCTCGGAGCTCTGTTCTGAAGAACTTGTATTTTCGAGATCTGATTTTTGCTAGCTAGGATGTGATATATAGGATAGGTGGGAATGTTTCACAGCCCTCAGAAAATGGCCCTCAAAATGAAATTTTTGGGTAAATATTTCTTAATTCCATAAACAAAAAACTCAGGAAGGTAAAGTTAGTATTTTGCTACTTAAAATAATAAAATTTACAAATATGTGGATAAAGTGATATCGTTTATTGTGTTCCATATATGATTCCATTTTAGCACATGAAGGTATCGTCGGGGTGTACGTTCAAGGCGCACAGAAGGAATGCGGTAGTTTGTTGAGACCCTGCCCGGTTGAGCTTTGATAAAAATAAGATGGTCAATATTCGTATTTACTGGGCTTTTAAATATGTTTTTACCTATGTCTTTTACTATTTTTTCGACTATGTATTTTGTTTAAACTATAAATTTTGTTTTAACTGTATATTTTACTGGGTATTTAAATACGTTTTCAACTACATTTTTCACATTATTTTTTACCATGTTTTTTATACTGGGTATTTTACTATGTGTTTCACTATATTTTCACTATGTCAACTACCTTTGTTTATTTTTTCTATGAAATGATTAATTTTAAAAAAAAAATTTGACCGGCCTAAAACGGGGTAAATACTTGATAGTCAAAGCAATCTTGTATAAATATTTTATTTTATGTATATAATGTGAAAATGAATCAAATAAATAAATAAAAATATTCACTTATATGATAAAATATGTATTTATTTATAAATTCTGGATCGTAAATCTTTTACATATTTTGACTCGTATGAAGAGTCTTCTTCTTTCATAGTTTAATTTCCCTTTCTAAACGTAGAAGCCTTTCTGATCTGTCTTTCCTCTTCAAAATTTTAAACAATTTTATCGATAGTCCATATCTCTTGGAACGTATTTCAATCAACTGTCCGGTAAAGTCAACACGACAAGTTCATTTTTTTAATAATTCATGGCCAAAAAAAAAAAAAATGTTAAAAACTCGTTTATTTATCGTAGCTGCTCCAAATTTAATTAACTTTGTCCCCATTTAGATATTTTTAATACAACATTTTGTGACTTCAAAAAAAAACTTTTTGAAACACTGTAAAATGAAACATTTGTCAGTGTAAGTTAGTGGTGTATGTTCCATTAAATATGTTTATTTTATTATGATATCAAAATTTTGAGTTGGTCAACTTTATTATGAAAATAACTCTCCTCTACTTCTCCACTCTTTTTTTCTTTTTCTTCTCATGTCTTATATAATATTTTATTTTTCTCTTTACTGTGTAACATGTTCTCTCATTATATTTGTGAAAAACTTTAACTGGATGTATGTACTATTTTTTATATTTTGTATTCTTACATAACAACTGTTGTTTTTCCTTAATAAAAAAAAAAACTAATAAAACAAAAATGTGGCAAAATAGTCTTTAACCGTGCCAACTTAATAATTTCCTTATCTTCATCATTCATCCAAAATGTTTTAGATCCTGATTTTCGTTAAAATAAATGTTTATTATTGCTGAGTAAATCAACCCTCGTGTCTGAATGTAGTGAGTGTTACAACATTCTTGAAATCACTTCTGTACTGTCGTAAACATTGTTGTGCTTTACAATGCGAGATAATCAAAAATACAATACGATACGTCTCTAGGAGCGCTGCTGTACACCGTCCAGGGCTGTAGGGAAGGAAAACATTGTTAGGACACAAGTATTTTGTATTAACTACGCCGCATACTTCACTACTTATATGTGTGCTTTATAGTGATGATGGTAATACTCTTAGGGTCTTACTTATAAACCTGGTATAAAGCTACGCCTAGGCATAGTAGAAAAATATGGTTGAGAATATCATCCTTATTATAGTGGTGGAATCAGAATTTAATTCAATTCAATTCTTATCTGACTCAAGAGAAAGACGTCTGCTGAAAATCTGGCTTTTAGAACGTGGTTTTTTAAATTGAACCTTTTTTGGGTTTTTCTTTTTTATTTGGACAATTTTTGATTTTTGATATACATATTTTTCATTTTTTTTCATTATAATAAGAGTTTTATATGTTTATAGAATCTAAGAGATAAGATTATGTTTACATATTAGAACTTAACTATAAGCACCTGCTAACGAACTGCATTTTATGCAGTTCAGTAGGACTTGATCATTTATATGTTAATTTTTGTATGCTTTTGATAAATAAATTAAAAAAAATAAAAAATAATAATTTAAATATAACATATACATAACAAACATATATTCAATACGTACATATTTTAAAAAAGAAAAAATACACGAAAGAGATTAGTCTCTTTCACATATGAGTGTCGAAGTAGTGGGAGAATCCTGCTCCGGAAAACCCCTTCGGATACATGGAAGAGATCAATATCCAGAGCGATGTTGTTCAGCATAGCCGTAGCCCTTCCAACAAGCATAACCATGAGCAGGTTGGTCCTGTATATTGGAATATGAAACAATCTATGCTGATGCTGTCTTAGGTAATTATCAGGAAAATACAAACCAATGCTCGTCATAATCTCAGAATTATCGATCATACCGCGCAACAATCGATAAAAATGTGTGGTCAAATACACATTCCTTCTAGTCTCTAAACTTTTGTAGCCAAGCATACCCTGGAGAAACTCGGTCGGGTCGAGCCAAGGGTAATACCCTTATTAGTATTCTCAGCCTTATTATACCACTATACCTAGGCGTAACTTTATATCAGGTTTATAAGTAAAGCCCAAAACATTGATGAATAAGAGGAAGTATAAAAGTTGGACACTATTTTCAGGCGTTATCTAGTATGTGAAATAATTCATCATCATCATCATTACCTTTCCGCACCCAATGGTGCATAGAGCACTGCATTGGTACACCAATCGCAGCGTATTTTGATCATTTTTGTTACCTGAAGGTAAGATGATCAGTCTTACGCATCAGGTACTAGTCCGGGGGACTTTGAAATATTTAAGTGTAAAAACACCTTTTTAAATAAATATTGCATGTCAACCATATTGGGAATCGAACCCGAGACCTCTCAAAGCATGGCAAGCAAACGCTCCGATCATTACACCAGGAGGTTGACCGAAATAATTCACGCAGATGGAATAATCAATTAAATAAAATAAATAAAACAACTTTGTTTTTAACCACTAATTTTTATTTTTCACCGACCAGTTTCAAAGCAAACAAGCTTCTTTGTCAAGGTTTACGTAACTAAAGAATTGATTCCTTTTTATTTTATTTCTATCATGTTCACTAAATACTACACGGGGTAATTAATGTTTAAACGTGTTAATAATTAGTATACGTTTTAATAATAATTGGATATAAGTTAATATTAGGACATTTATTTATTATGTTTGTACTATTTAAAGACAAAATAAAAAAAATAAAAAAATCTCACCCACGTCAATAAAGGTTTTAGCTCCTTTCTTCACAGAAGCCAACAGATGGAAGAGTTGAGGTTATGCGGATGTTTGAAAATAGGCAGTAAACTAGCCGGCGATAGGTCATAAGTCCCTTAAAGAAATATTTAGAGAAAGAAGCAAGAAAATATATTTATAATTCTTTTATATGTAACACTCATTAATAACACTTTTTTGTAGATTAAAAATATTTACTGATCAAATAAAAAAAATTAAAAATTTTTAAGACGTCATTCCCCATTATGCACATAAACATTGTTATTTCTTTTACGTAATGGTAAACGTAAGTATAAATATATATAAACAATTGTATTTCGTTCATATATTTTCTAAATAAATAAAAAAAAATATTAAAAAAATTAATAGACTTTCATATTCCCCTCTCAACAATATTTCTCCATTGGTTGCAATAAATTAAGATCTTAATAACTCCTTAGGTAGGAAATCCAATTTGTCTACAAACGTTTCGACATACTCAAAATATTGTTCTTTTGCTGTCCTTTCGCTCTACATATCGAAACCAATGCAGCATTACGTTCTTGATTTTGTCGAAAATGTCTGTTTGTTAAGGGCCTTATTTATAATAATAGCGTAATAACACTTTATATACATGTGCATTAGCGGGCATATTTTCTTAAAGCAATTTCTTCTTTTCTATTCAAACTATTCAGTTTGAGAAAACAAATAATAAAACATATTCTAGGCATATAAATACAGAATTATAAAGTTGTATTATAAAATTACACATAATGCATTTTTAAATTTTATTTACTTATTTATATATTTTATCGTATGTACATTTTTTGTACACTTTGGACAGCTAACAATGGTACCCACACCGTTCCAAGCTAGGCAATTACATTTAAATATACAATTATAATTTACAAGTTAATAGAAAGAACAGACAAATAAAATATAAAATATATATATGTGCATACACGTTTTTTTCATAGAAACAAAAATTGACTAAAAATCTTCACCATACTACGGAAAGGAGGGGTAATAAGAAGAAAAGAAAGCAGAGAAATGATAAAAATCAAATATTCAGAAGGTGACATTTCAGTCTAGATTTAAATGCAAGTCTCTGAAGTTACGCCTCGGCATAGTGGTAGAATACGGATGGGAATACTAACCTTATTTTAGTGATAAGACCCACTATGCCTAGGAGTAACTTTAAAACAAGTTTATGAGGCCCTTGAAATTTATGTCGATATAGAAAGGGGTGTATATTTCTTATTTACCAATTTGTATAGTATTACGAGTAACATTTCTCCACTCTAGTCGAGATAACCACAATACAGAAATATCTTGTTCTCCTTAGTGTGAAGTAAATCTAGGGTTAGCTCGGTCTCGATTGTCGTCAGAGGTGCAAATTTCTATTTGTAGAAAGTTAACTTGCCAAGTCACAGATCAATTGATTTCTCGATACATTTACAATCAGTTTTAAGTCAACTTTGATTAATCAGTTTCGCGATACGCGAATAAACACCGGGCAAAATACGGTTTCGGAATTCAACAGGTATTGTTTATTTAGCTACCACATTTAAATGTGTTAGTAGGTAAAATAATTGAATTATAGTAGGGCCAATTTAATAGGTCACATTTGACATTTGTCGGTTTTAGCTTCATAGTGAGGTAACCTGCTTAAAAACATCGATTAAAATGAATAAATCGATTCGGACTTCAAACATAATATATGTGAATTGAATTCAGATGCTATGAAAAAGTACTTATGGGTACTGTAATTTTATTTTAAAAATCATAAGTCGAATCCCTGTCCCATTATTATTTTATATCGTAAATTTAAGGAACAAAATAAGATAAGTACATAATTTAACAAAACTACCAACATTCGATTTTCTGGGTAACATCCCTAGTGTTTAAAAAGAAAAAGGGTTCACTGATGCAACATTGTAACGACGTTTAGAACAGAAAAAGTTTATTATGTTTAGAATGGTTTATTAGTGAAAGTAAATCATAAAATTACTCTCTTTTGTCATTATTACAATAAATATGTAATAGTAATTGAAAAAAGTTAAGCAATTGTGCAGTTCTAAATTCGAAAAAATTAATAATATTTTATTAACGCTCTTACAAGGTTATGTTGTTGAATTTTGATGAAGTGTCAAATGTGACCTATTAAATTGGCCCTACTATAATAAATAAACTAGCGGACCCGACAGACATTGTCCTGCTCGAACGTTGGCTTGCCTGCTATTAATAAACTTTTTTTTTTCAATATTCGAATTTTCGATAAACTATATTCTAAGTGACATTTGACATTAAGTTAGACATTAAATTTTTTTCGTTTCGTCATTGTTATTTTCTGTTATCCAGAGCAAAATAAAAAAAAGAGTGCAGCATCAGCAGCCACCTACTGGGTCCAATTGTGAGCCATCTAAGGACCCAAAAACACACAAAAATTAAATTAAAATCGTTCCAGCCAAACAGAAGGACCTCAGTGACATACACACGTACAGAAGAATTATATATTTAAAGATCTAAAAATTTAAAGATCATCAAATACTTATCTGCAACTGATGGTGCATAGGGCACTGGATTGGTCAAAAAAGTATTTTACAGGAAGGTAAGACTATCAGTTTTACGCTTCTGGTACTAACCCAGGGACGGTAAAATACTGCGGGGTAGAACCACCTTTTCAATAAATATTTCATGTCGACCTTCTCAGAAATCGAACCCGGGACCTAAAGCATGGTAGACAAACGTGCTAACTACTTCGCTATAAGGCAGACTTATCTCCACTCGATTTCCTTAATCAGGATAGTAGGTACCTGAGGATAGCCATCGAGAAGAAAGCTCTTATCCAGGATTCTGGTTTTATTTCACACACATAATTGTATTCAAAATTTGCCGGGACACAAAGTAATATATTAACATAAAAAAGAAAACAATATTAATCCTTGGCAGAACGAAAACACATTTTTTACCACATTTTATGGTTGAAAAAGCTTTAGAATCCCAAACAAATTTATTTTTTGTTTCAATCAAAGTTTATTATAAATTGTGATAATACATTTAAGATATCTTTATCTGAGAGGGCTCTTTCAACCTCAATCAAAGGATGGGCTATCTCTTCGTTGTAGTAACGAGAGAACCTTTTCAATACCCATTCACCGCTCTATTTTTTTGCCTCTTCTTTCACAATAATAGCTATTCGATTATGGAATAATCTATCTTCTAATCGTCGCTTTGGGGAAATAAGATTTTATCAAACAGAATATGTTTTTTTACTTTTAACTTTTATTATAATATTTAAATTTTAATATCGGTTCTATCAACATAAAAAATTCGAAGAAAATAGAAATCAATCCTTAATTATCTTATTAATATTTAAAGCATTAACTTTGTGGTCAAATATTTTGCTAAATGTTATTGAATATTTGTTTATAACCACTTACCGACTTTTCTATGTCTACCGGTTTTCTTAATTATTATTTAGTTTATTAGGACAAATTAATTAAAAAATGTGGTATAAAATAATCTCTTCATTTCAAACTTTCATGTCTTAAAAATATTATAAATCTATAAAGAACCTTGTTTCCCCAATACGACGTAATGGCAAAGACCCCCTTTCTTTATTTACATTTAAATCACGTATGAAATGTCTAGATAAGAGTTTCTCCTCCTTCTTTCCTCCCCTCTTTATTCCTTTCTTTCTTCATAGTAAAATGTACATATTTAGTAAATTTTTATTTCTTAAAAAATATATTTATTGATCAATATTTTGTTATATACTGAAATATAATAATAAACTAACAATGTGTTCATATATCACTCATTTTCTCAAATTGAACGGTTTGGGTAGATACGGAGAAATTGCCTTACGGAAATACGCCCGCCCTTATGCAAATGTATGTAAACCGTATTTTAAAGTATATGAAGAACTCAATGAAATCAATTAATAAAATGAGTATATTAATAAGATCAAGACCTTCCTTGAAGGTCATATTCTCAGTAGCGTGGTTTACCGAGTGCGGTATAAGTCCAGTTACCCGGAACAATATCATTGGTTTCGTCCAGTGGTCCAGTTATAGTTAGGAGGATGGCGTACACCATGCAAGATAAATACGAACGTACGTATTAAATATACAGAAAAGTACTGTAAGTTAGAATATTAGTAGCCATGTCGTGGTTGGCGCGAAACCTTATCGCGCCTGAATGGAGTGAGTGATATTTCCCTGGTACGTGGATACGTCTGCACGTATAAATTCAATATGTCAACGGTAAAGGGGCTAATTTATTGACTAATGCGCTATGAAACGAATTTCACAGTAGAGTTCAAGTTTGTCTGGTATCCAAAATGGAATACCTTTATTGGATTTAATTCTATTTTTATTTTTAAATACACAAGAGTGTATAATGTGATGCGTTTCGTCTTGTTAGAATATTATCAAAAGGAAATACCTGCATACTCAATAAATAGGTTTATTAAAGATTAAAAAAAAAAAAAAAATGGAGCATCAGTTTTAAATTGGGTTAAGAGTTGTTAAAAAAAACCAGCTATTCATCCGAAATAGCGAAAAAAAGGGTCCACAAAAAAATGAAACAGTTATTGTATAAAAAAACTAATCAGTATAATATTAATTCATAGATTAAACTGGGAGGGCCACGGGTTTTGTTGACGCTGCTCGAAATGGTAACTGTGACAGCTACTCCCTTTTAATACCCAAAACGCTCATTTCTAATCGAGATATAGTCCTGTTTCTAATATCAATGATTCACGGATTAAAGGTTCAAGATTCGCACCCCTCAAGCACAACTAGGCACATATTTTCTAATTGTGAGTTGTTTACAACTCGTTGAAAATGGCGCTCAAAATTAAAATATTTGGGTGAATCATAAGAATACAGTTGTTTTTTTTTTAAAGAAAAAACGAAAAATCTCTATTCATATCCAGTGCTGTATAGTAAACTACATTTGTACTTAAATAATAGTCCATTGTAACGAAAAAATGGTTTACGCTTTAGATCTAGTCTGGAAACTATAAAATAATGCAATAAAAACACTTTTAAAAATTAACGACTTATGCCCGGTTGGGTAACTGGAAATCGAATTTTAGAAGTATGAAAAGCAAACACAAACACTCTCACCAATATATTTTTAGGTAAACTTATGATTTTTTAAAAGATTTTTTCCTAAGAGTTGTCGATAAAACAACCAATAGCCTGAGTCGAAAACACTCGTCCGGGGGTCTATTTCACAAATAGGATTGTGTTGATCATCTCGCCCGGAATTGGGAATACGGAATATTGCTAAAGTATCATTACAAAAACTTGAAAAGTATATGGAGTGATCACGTGTTACAGGAAGGTAAGATTATCAATCTTACGTTTCAGGTGCCAATACAGGGACAGTGAAATATTGATGTATGATACCTTATAAACAAGTATCACTTAATGAGTATCTTATAAACAAATATTTCATATTTATCCTCCCAGGAATCGAACATAGGACCTTAACATGGTTAGCAAATACACCACATACTACGAGACTGACTTTTTTCCAGTATATTTCCCTTTTCCAATTTTTACCTGTGAGTAATCATTTGATCAAAAACAATCTTTCAAGACTCTGCTTCTATTTCAAAAACAGGACAGTATTTTTCGTCCACCGAGACATAGAGATATAAATAGCAGTGTAAAACAACGTAGGATTTAAAAAACGCTAACCGCTTAACTGAACCGAAAATACGTGTTCGGTTGCTATTTAAAAAAAATTACATATAAGCGTTTTTATAATTTACCCAAATAAGTTAATTTTCGTGGCTATTCAACCAGTTGTAAATAACTCACTATTAAATAATGGATATCAAGTTGAGGTAGAGTAGGTTCAAACCTTGGACCTCTGATCCGTTGTTCCGCAACAATAGCCACGGGACCACAATCTAGCTTTATCGCGTTGATATTTCAAAACGAATTTGTGCATCTATATCGACGGACTTGGCATAGCATTACATTTCTCCTGGTGAGCGACCACAAAGTGACGTATCTGGCGGAGGAGAGTGTGCGTAGCCGCACAGGTAGTGCCTGCAGGATAATGTCCCCAAACCACGGTTTGTGTCGCAAGTATCACTAATCACCAGCCGACCTGTCCAGGTTCCGCCAGCGCCAGCGCATCTCAACACCCAACACCGTCCAGGAACAAGGGTATCTGTAACAGAAAGATGATATCTTCTAGTTCAACTTGTGTTTATCTATATAAATCTACATATTTTATTATTAAATCTGTGCCCAGAAGGATGATATCCAGATGAGTGAAATACAGTTCTGTGAGTGGCAAATGTACACTGATACTGCCTCGGGCAAAGTGAATATGAATAATCGGGTTGTGGTCCTGTGGCTAGTGTCTCGGACTCACGGACCAAAGGTCTGTGGTTCGAATCCCACTCTACCCCAACTTGATTCAATTTTTTAACAGTGAGTTATTTACAACATTGAAAATGGCCCTCAAAATGAAATATTTGGGTAAATCATAAGAACGCAAATATTTATTTTTTATAAAAAAAAATAGAAAATATGTCTCCCTCTCACTTCTGTTCAATGTACTTCATAGTCCTAACGCTCTTATATACCCGCGTGAAAAATTTCAACGCTTATCAGTTTATGGTTTACCTCTTCGTTCTGATTCTCAAGACACTCTTAATACCCATCCACAATTCCTCTTTCTTCTCTAACTCATATAGTGTCCATGCGGCTCGACTGTGGAATCATCTCCCATCCACCATCAAAGACGTTACTACATTATCTCTGTTTAAATCACGCCTGAAGAAACATCTCCTTTCTTTTTCTTAATCTCCCCTCCTTTCCTTTTTCCTCTTTCCTCTTTTTTTTCTTTTTCCCATTGAGTAATAGTTTTGATTTAAGGTAATTTACAAACAAATACGTTTATTTCTATTTTTATATATATTTAGCTTTTTAATCTTTTTTCTATTGAATATGTTCTGTAACTTGAATTATAAAAATAAAACTTTTATTTTATTGGTTGGTTAGAAATAATTGCCATTTGGCAATAAGCCCGCCAATTTACAAATAACATTATGTACAAAAAAAAAAAAAAATGATAAAATTTCAAATTTTTAAAGGATCATGATATTTTTTTTATCGGATAGATTTCCTTTTCTAATGGATAGATTTTATGATATTTTGTGGAAACAAATCGATAGAAATAATGTATGAGCCACTCGTATTCACAATATGAATAATTAAAGCATTTTAACCTCAATTAGCAAGCCCCAAAGCCGTCAAAGAGCAATAAGCAAGTAGGAGTTATGGTTGCAGGATGCTAATTCTGTTACAATTTCGATTCGGAAGTTCGTTCGTTCGCCATATATCCATCTCACTCTAACTAATTCACTCTCGTTCTCTCTTCTACGATACAAATGAATTTACGAAACGAATTACCTACAGAATAAAGCCACTGAAAGAAAGGAACTAACAACGTTTATTTACTGCTGTAATACAGAATTTTTTTTTATCATATCTGATTGAATTATTTTACTTACATACTAGGCAACGCCTGAATCTCAGACGCGATAATAAAGGTTTCAGCCCTTTAACATCACAAACGTCCATAGATGGAAGAGTCGAAGGAATATAGATGTTAAAATATAGGCAGAATGGTGAATGTTACACAGTGTGTAAAGTGGCTACTTAAACCAGCCAATGGCAGGTTATAAGCCTCGTGGATGCCTAGATTTCTATATTCCCTTTTGTAAAATGTTTTTCATGTCTGTTGCAATATGTTAATATTAACAGCTCCTTAAGGGGTTAAATTCAATTTTTGTCTACAAAAATTTGGACAAACTCAAAACATTGTTAATTCACTATAAGAAAACAAGAATCTAGTTGGAGTAGTATTGGATTTGAACCTCGAACCTTTGAATCGTTTTTAAGCAGCACTAGTAACGGAGCCACAACTCGATTCATTATGTTGATGTTTTCCACTTTACATTTTACACCTTTTGTTACAATCATACGCCTGTATTTTTTCACGTATTTTTTTAAAGAAGTGAACTTAAATATATGTTGTGGAACTTACGTACGAGAAAACGGGTAAATTATTGGTTAATTTTAAGTAACAAACGTCAGGTGCCACACAATTTGTGTTAAATGTACCATTCTTTACCAGTCACAGGTTTTACTGCCAACTTACTAGCTTGAGAAACAAAATACACACTTTGTTGTATTTCTCGAAAACTGTAACATGTTTAAAGTTACGAGCATGGTTTTGTGCATTACCGATATTCAATTTTGTTAAACATGTAGGCCGTTGTTTTTAAATGTATTATAAATACCCGCTATTGTAAGCCACTAAATTAAACGCATGTGCAAATTTCTTTCAGGACACTTTCCGGTTCAGTTTGATTAAATAATACAGGAAATTAATATATGGTATATTGGTCCGGCTCTTTTGTCAGAGTTATCATTAAATGTTCCCGGCTACCGTACCCGTCACACGTCGAGCTCTCTATTTCACCTGCCAGCAGTTTGTACGAACTATGCCCAGAACTCTCCACTTATACGTTTTGTTAGTGAATATAATTTGAACTTTCCCCTTATTGATCCATTCGATTGTAAAAAAATAACATTTAAAATGCGCGTCTTAAAACATACTTTTTTGTCTTATACTTAGTTTCAATAATAAAGTCTTATTTTATCTTATTTTATTTTATTTTATTATATTTTATCTCTAATTCTTAATATTTTAAATATATTTATATTTTCGACACTTGACACGTGTGTAATATTAACACACATGTCCACCCTCATTCCAATATAACACCCACCCTCTCACTCACTTACACTCACACAAACACATTAGTATGTATTGTACGTGTATTTAATGTATTTCTGTGGATATCTGTCATTGGTTTTATTCTCTGTATATTTTATTTGTTGTATTTTTGTTACATGTATTACTGTTGATATCCCTAATAAATAAAATAAAATAAGATTATAAGGGTGCACAAAATAGGCAGACAGGGTTTACTGTGGACATAAAGTAAACTATTAAAATATTTTTTAATTATTTGGGTACTCTAAAAAAAGATGCAAAATTAAGTGTAGATACACGATTATTTTTAAATGTAATATCTGAACACATAATCATAAATAAATATGGGCGAAGACATGTAGCAACTTTAAGCGTGGTAGGCAAACGTGGTAACCATTAGACTATGAGGTTGAAAAAAAATAACAGAGCCCAAGATAATACAAACTAAACAAACATACTTATACATTCAAAATTGACTCTGAAAGTGGGTACGTACAAAATTCCTAAAGAATAAGACATTAAAAATGACTACTTTCTATAAGGTATAATAAGTTGCATTAAAATTAAATTTTATCTGTACAGTGTAAGGTTATATTCCACAATTGACTATTTCCATTTTAGGAATTGCGAAAAATCATTTTAGAACTAACATAACTAACACATCTGTATAATCGATAATTTGTTTATACAATTCGTTAGTTCGTAGTAATTTGGAACCGTAGTCTGGTAACCACATTACATAACTCACCTTAATTTAATTGAATTTGTGCAAAAATAATTCTTTGTATCCCAACATTTAAATATAACCTGGGCAGTACCTTTCAGTCTTATGATTAGCGCCTAGAACATTTTGGTCTAGATAAATTGGAATTTAGAAGACAGACTTGATATATTTTTATAAAATAATTCATTGTATTGTTGATTCTACATTTTGTTAAGAGAATGTACCCTGAATGTCCCCAGTCGGCGATTGAGATCGTCCACAACATTTTATCTTCTAACCTTCAATAATAATATGGCGCACTGTAATGCATAATCTCGCATGTTACGATTGTATAATAATGTAGAAAGTAATGCTGATATTTATATCTTTAACGATACATTGAATAATTACCGGAAAACTGTAACGCAATTTATAAAATCAAATAATCACTCACGTTAGTTAGTAATAATTTATTGTAATAATTTTTATAAAAATCATAGAACTCAATTAAGCCAGCCAATTATAAAAAGTATCAATTATAAACTTTTTTTTCTTTTTTATTTGTGCATGCTGTGTTTACGTATAATTGATGAACAACATCTAAAATAACAATTAGTGATTATTATACCAATGTCATTTGGACTGTTTATTGTTTGTGAACCAAAATAAATAAATAACTGCCTTTTTATGACACTTTGCATGGCTTTGAATTTGCAAAAGTGTACAAAACTTAAAACTTGAAACCGTTGCAATATTTTTTTTTTATTTCAGTTCTGAATTTGAAATTTTCTGGAAACAAACTTAAAATAAAAAAGATTATCCAGCTAAACAAGAAAATACACTGGTGGAAATACTTTTATATTATTTTCAAAAATGCGTCTATATTGACTATAAAAAAGGGTCAGTTTTATTTATCTTAGCGTAAAAAAGACACAAATGTCAAGTAGATTTTTAACGCACCAAAATCAAATAAATTAGTTTTTTCGCTGTTTGTAATAATGATATGTAATAACATCAAAAAAATGCTTTTCAATTATTGTCTCCATTACTTTTATAATTGTGCATTAGTTAAATAAATAAATTTATTTGACTTAAAAATATAATTTAATATCGATAAACAAACAGTGGTGTAATGGTCAGTGCATTTTTTTACAATGCAATAGGTCACAGGTTCGATGAAATATTTATTTAAATGTATTTTTTAGACAATACACCTGGACTGGTACCTAAAGCGTAAGACTGATCATCTTACATTCATGTAAAAAAAATGACCAAGATACGCTGCGATTGTTAAACCAATGCAGTGTCCTATGCACCATTAGGCGAGGAAAGGGAATAATAAATTAATGAAAAAGTAATGGTTATTTAAATAAAAAACATAAAGTTTGAACCTATTCAAATCAATTACTTAATTCATAATATGGCATTTAAAAAAAAAAAGTGTTGCCTTACTTTTTAACGCTCGATATATAATTTATAATATATTTTTAACGCTATATATGGTATGAAAGGGAGTTTAAATATTAGTTTATGCACTAATTGTATTATAATCTAACTTCGAAAATCTTTTTTTTAAATAAAAATATGTACGAAGAGTATGTATGCGAAAAAATGCATTTTGGAAATATTCAATTTGTCATCGAAGCCTCACAATTATTTTTCTTACAAAATACTCGAACAATTTATTCGGAGAAATATAAAATTTATGTCTTCTTTGCCTCGTTTTCAGTTAAACTTTATTTGACGCCTTCAATATTTTTAGTATCGAAAGTATTCCTTTAACGATCCATTATGAGAGGCCAAATATGCATGCTCACTCCAGTACTTACTCGAACTTAACAGTTTGTCATAATAAAATGGAATCATTCCTTTCTGGGGCCAGTGACCACGGGGAATTAAACACAAAGTTAAATTATGTTTTTAAAGGCGCCTCATTAAGAAAATCGACTATATTTTTAATCTTTGAACCGTTTACATTCTTTAATTTATTTGTATTAATAAATTATTATGATAATTCACAAAATTTTGTATTTATTTATTTAATTTGACAATACACCCAAGGGGCATTTACAAAAAATATACAGGTAAGTACAAACATAGTGAGTAAAAATTTAAAATATAAACAACGCTTTTTTGTATACATGTAGAAACAATAAAAAACATATTGCCATGCAAAATAAAAAGTGAAACTTACATGGTAAAAAATAAGAAAATTATGGATATAAGAAAAGTAATTGAATTAAAAAGCAAACTTGTAAAGAATTTAAACAAAAAAATTAATAAATTTACATATATTTATAAGTATAAGGAAAATGGTATCAACAAATTATTGTTAAAAACAAAAAATAAAAATTAGTTTACAGTAAGTATATATAAGATAATAACATAATATCTGGTACACAAAAATATTTGATTCTTCAATTTCGGAAAAAGATAATAATAAATAATAATACACATCAAAAACAGAGAAAAAAATTGTATTAAAAAGAAAGTTTTATTACGACATTAATAATTAGTTTCAAACAGTGCATTTAAAGAACGTTTTAAA
Organism: Micrasema longulum; assembly: GCF_059751315.1. Taxonomy (NCBI): domain Eukaryota; kingdom Metazoa; phylum Arthropoda; class Insecta; order Trichoptera; family Brachycentridae; genus Micrasema; species Micrasema longulum. Next base: position 82,398 of record NW_028277234.1, read on the forward strand.
ATGGATAATTGTCGTATTAAAAATGTATATTTCATAAATAAATTTGTTGGATAAGGAATGTAAACGCGGAATCTGAGAGTGTCATGCATAGTTAGTACTTACGTATGTACTCGTAGTTGCATATATTGAACTATTCTTGATGGATTTTATTGAAAATGATTTGCTATACTTTAAAAGCGCTCAATAGACAAATAAACACATCGAGGTTTACCAGATTTTCAGAAACCTATCAATGGTATTTTTAATTTTTGGATTTTTGGATTTGGATTTGGGAATTTTTGGATTCTTATTACGAATGAAACTCAAGGAGGGTACTATTTGCAAACCCGGCAATATCTAAAATCTAAATATAGTGAGATATTAATTGAAACTTATACATAATACAATTATTTACAATAATTCGGGGGCTTAGGGTCATAAGGGCGAAACTACAAAAAATGCTGTTTTGTGTTAAGTACTAATCTGATATCCAAACAAAATATCCTGTTAGTGACAAAAAGATGAAACTCATCCGATAAGTAGTTACCTAGATAAATATGTGTGAAACTACAAATGAAGCGTTTTGTTTAAAGTCAGAAGAATAAAACACCTTTTACATCATTTTGTTAATTTACTAATGTAAGCGCAAGTTAGGGTCATATAGACGAAAGCGTAGTTTCATATTTTTTGTTTCTAAAATATTTTATGCTCTATTGACTTTTTTTTATTTTCTTTATTTGTTACCCTTAAAAGACAGTATTATTTTTTGAAAACTGTTTTATCATTTATCTCAAAACTGTGTTTTTGTAGTTTCGCCCTTATGACCCTTAACCCCCGAATTATAACATTGTAATTATAAGAACTTGACTTTTGAATTAATTTGTTTTAAATTAATGGGTATGTTGCAAACATGGCAACCTCTACCTGAGCATTGTAATCTTAGAATGTACAAAATTAAATTAACTATCACTACTGTTTCTTGACATAATCATGCTTATGTCCTTACTGCTTACGTATAAAATATTTACTGATTATAATAAAAAATTGAAGTTTAAAAAAAAGTTGAAGTTAAGTATTGTATCAGTTTTTTGTGATTTGCTCAAACTAAAGAAAGATGGATTTTGCCGGGTTTGCAAATAGTACCCTCAAGTATGAACTAATCAATTATGTTAAAGATAAGATTATTTTTTAAATATCAAACGTAAAACTGAAAAAATATCTGTGTTAACTGTCCTTACTGTGATTATTTTATTTCGTGTCCGGGCAAATAAGAAATACAGTTATATATCGTACCTGAGAATAATGGCAATAATGTTCAAATTCATCGTTTTTATATTACTTATGCAGGTGTTCCTGAGAATATTTTCTATCCATACAATTAATGCCACAATCTATAAAAATATATTTGTGACCTTAAAAGTTAAAAAAAATCAGTGTTCACTATATTTTTATACTCAAACTCACGAAATAATACTGGTATCATTATACAATTGTTCTTTCTGAAAACATAAAAAATCTATATGGCCCAAGGTACACGTGATGGAAATTTAAAATTGTTTTTTAGCAGTAGTATGTACTTTTACTAAAATACTGGATACACCCCCCCGGGAATCATTAAGATTAACAAATTACAACAGGGATGGAGAAAACCTTAAAGAAGGGAATATGGGAGTATAGGCATTTACAGGGCCTATGACCTGTCATTGGCTGGTTTAAGTAGCCACTTTACATACTGTGTAATATTTACCATTTGCTTATGTTTGAACATCCATATTTCTTCAATTCTTCAATTTGTTGATTTTAGTGAAGTTAAAGAGCTGAAACCTTTTTCTTGAGAAGAGATTCACCTGACTAAATTATTTCACATACTAGGCAACGCCTGAAAATAATTTTCCAATTTTTAAACTTCTTCTTGGACCAGTTGACAGGTCATAAGCCCTGTTGATGCCTAGTCTTCCATATTCCCTGTTTTAAAGTATGTACTTTTGTTTTTGCGAATTAATGAATGAATGGGCATTTTATGTTATAGCTTAATTTTAAGATGTATTTTTCTAATGTGTATTTTTGTAATTATATTTTTATGTAAATATATGTATGGAAAAATAAATAAAAAGAAAAATGTAAGTTAACTAATAGCTACGGTATGTGTGAGACTGCTTTCTTGTAAAAATAAGTTTTTTGAGCTGTGTCATTGCTGTTTCTAGAAATCGAACACGATACTTGGAGCAGTGACTAACTTTAATTTAACGGCATTTCTTTTACTAATCCGGTGTCTTATGTTTCATCTTTCTATTTTTATATTTTTTTTAAATCTTAGCAGAATCCATGTATTTTTTTCCAATTTCCAACTAGAATACAGCAAATGGTAGCTAAAAAATCATTATAATTAAGATACTGAATTGCAAATTATAAATAACATTAAACATGTCTTAATGCCTCATCTTACTCACCGGTTTATATGTTATCTCCAACAAATTATCAAAAATATTTAAATATTTACTAAATACTCGGAATGAATGAAAATTAAACTGATCTAAGCACACGTATTTAAACGAAATAACTTTATCTAAAAACTCAAATATCGGGTGTTTTTTAAACGAAGTACAATATTTAAATTGAAAAAATGCGAATTTGTTCAAGTGGGTTTATTTTTACAATGCTTAAAAGAATGAAAACGTACATGATATTTTTAAAGTTAAATCCAAAAAAATGTCCCCCACAACTTATAGTTTCGTTGTACATTCTATTGGTCAAATTAGGGGCATTTATCAACATTTCCGAAATGATGCGTGTTATATTGGCTTCCAATACTTCAATAGTTGTTAGTTTGTTTTCGTGGACACTGGACTTAAGATAGCCCAATAAGAAATAATCCAACGGCATCGAATCACAGGATTGTAGAGGTCAATCAACAGGAACATCTCTGAAAATAATGTTGTCACCAAACATGTCTTGCAGAAAACTCATAGTTTAACAAATAGCCTTCTACGTTTGACTCGACACTGATTTTGAAAGTAAATTTTCACAATTTGCAACCGTTTTTAATGTTCTATGATTAATTCGTGAACTGTTACAAAGCAGAAATATTTAAAAAAAACTGTCATCATTAGGTTGACATATTACAACAGAGTTGGAGAAAGAAATATAGAAGATTATACAAAGATCAATACTTTCATTTACTTGCTGTGCGAAATATGACGGAGAACTATCTGGTTTAAAATCAAAAGTTTTTTTGCGTATTTGTTTATCTGCAAAAAGCATTTGATAGACTTGACTGAGAAAATTTATGAAAGAATTTATCGCAGTATGGAGTGATCGGCAACATACGGGCTATCACGTTATTGTACAAGGACAGCACAGCATATGTGAGGGTAAATGGGTCATTCATATCGTGGTTTGACATTCCTAAAGGAGTCAAACAGGGACGTGTAAAATCGCTATCGCTGTTCAACGTATAGATCAAAAGCTGAATGAAAGAACTGAAAGATTTAAGGATGGGAGCAAACATGGGCGATTTAAATAACAATTGTCTTTTAGATACTGACAATGCTGTGCTTTTTGCAGCCAAGAGAACCAGTAATTCTTGGTACCAAAAGTTTACGATGTATGCAGGGGGAGAGATTTGCCGGTGAATGTTGATAAACCGAATGTGATGGTTTTTAAAACAAATGAAAGTTTGACGAAATGTGAGTTCACTGTAAACAGGATCCAACTGAAACAGATAAAAGAATTGGTGTATTTGGGAAGCATGTTTACTATGGAGGAAAATATATTAAAATGAGTGAATGCCGGGAACAGGGTGAACAATGTACTTAAATCAGGCATTTACAGGGCTTATGACCTGTTATCGGCTACTTTATGTTTAATTTGACAAAATACCATAAGTATGTATATTCAAAACTTCCAACACGACAAAAACACCCGTTATATAAAAATTTATATTATTTATTTCGAGTTAGCAGTATTTCTAATTTTCATATCTTTGAAACTGAATCTCTTGATCAGATAAGAAGCAAATTCAGTGGAATGATTTTCAAATTATATGAATTGTTGAACCAACCAACCTACTTCACTACTGGTAATTTAATTAATTTGCATAAAATTATAAAGTTTTATTTGCACTTTGAAATGAAATAATAATTGTATAAAAAACACACATTAAATTGTGTACACCTACTTTTATGCAGTATTTTATCTTTATATCTATTTTTATAGTCATACTATTTATGTTAAGTCGTTCTATACTTTTTTATTTTTTTGTTATTATTATTCTTTGAAAAAATATATATATTAATTTAATAATAGGTATACATAAGTTACAAATACGAAATACACTATTGCACAAACATTAAAAAAAACCACAAAGGCATGACTTGTGTGTGGGTATACAATTTGTATACCCACAATATAGGCTTTAGGAAAAATACGATAGATATAAAAAAATAAGTGCCCATCTAATTTTTTAAATAAGTACCAATTTGAAAGTAACAGGTTTTCCAGGATTATGTTTAAAGAGTAAACTTTGGCTTACTTTTTTCTTTTCAAAACTACCTCCGAACATTTGCTGTCTCACTATGGGGCTGGAGAGGGTTTATTTTCATTGCTTTATTTTATTTTATTAACATAAACGGCAAATCTGCCTTTTATAAAAAAATATAATACAAACATATTTGGCTTAGTATGTATGTTTTTTTTTTTTAATATAAATTTCATTTTATCCAAGATTTATAAAAAAAATTAACCTAAAAATTAAACAACATATTCAGTAGAAAGTTTAAACAATTCAAGAATAAATGTGAAAAACAAATTAACATTTAAAATATTTTAGATTAATATAGCAAGAAAATCATGTGTAAGTACTGTTTCATACAGCTTGGCAAAGTGAACAAAAAATTGTATATATATTGAAATGCATAAATGAATATATATAATTACCATTCACCATCTTGGAAAAAGTTTAAAAGGTTTGTTCTATAGGAACGATACCCTACACTAAATATATCAGATACGTGGGAATAACTATTATCGAGTTCATGAAGTCTGTTTAATACGGCATTACAAGTATACCCTGTCCGTGAATTGTTGCTACATTTCTTGAATAAATGTTTGTCTGCTACTTTGACGATAATGCTTTATAGCATTTCATTACGTTTTCTTTCATCGGAGTGGGCACCATGTGTGAATGTCATCGTGAGGAGGAAGGTACAAACCCCATTTTTTTTATGCCCAATAAACTATAGTTATCCTGGATTTCTTTCAGATCTCCCCTATATTATTATTCCACTTTCTACCAATTGCATAACTCTCCTGTCCTCACCCCATACACCTGTATATAAATTTTTGTGTAAATATCTTGAAACTACATAATAGAATTAAGTTGTAGATAGTGTAATATTAGAACTTATATGTAAAAAATACTAACACAAAAATGTATAAATATAAAAAAATAAAACACGGCACTAGCTAGAACACTCCAGTAGGGCGGCTAAAAAAGCCACAAAAAAAGAAGAAGAACAGTATCCATATATAAGTCTCTTGTTATTTTTACGTAACTAACTAACTAACTAACCATCACGCCATTTCCCCAGAGGGGTAGGCAGAGAGGATAGAACGCCACACCACTCTGTCCTGGCACATTTCCTTTGCTTCCTTCACATTCATACATCTTCTCATGCACGCACGTCGATTATTCCGACTTTTCACATGACCACTTTCAAGAATTTGTTGTACTTGATCATGCCATGTCTTTCTCGGCCTTCCTCGACTTCTACAACCAGACACATTTGCATCATAAATCTTTTTAGCCGTTCTTTCATCATTCATTCGCTCCACATGACCGAACCATCGCAAAAGACCTTTCTTAATTTTGTCGATAATGCTTAACTCAGCCTTGCATTCTGCTCTAATTTCGACATTAGGGCACCTATCATACATTGTTTTTCCGCACATTCGCCTGAGGGATCGCATTTCAACAGCATTCAGTCTACTTTCGTCCCTTTTTACGTTCTCCATAAAAATATTTAGTTCAATTAAAACGGATCTTCATTCTTGTTTTAATGCGAGAAACATACTCTCCTACATCTAATATTTTGTGAAAGCCCAAATGTTTGTAGACTTATACAGGAATTCAACCCTCTTAAGTTTTCATCTAAGAATACTGTTATCTCAACAGAGGCGAATGAAACGACTTTCTAATCCTAAATGTTAATAAATATTTGTATATAACTACTTACCGACTTTTCTATGTCTACCGGTTTCAAGACGTACCCGTCTCTTCTTATAAAGGGTTAAAAGTAAATAATATGGGAAAATTTCACATTAGGAAAGCTCTAAAAAATAATGTTCCTTTGATCAATAATCAAACAACCATTCAATACAGTCCGTTATACGATATTGCACTGCAATGGTCACCCTAAACCTATTAAGCTTACCCCCTCCCTCCATCCCCTCCGCCTTTTTTCAACTACTTCTCAAACAACATAGAATATTTTCATAATTTAATCAGTGCATGTTTGTCCTTATCAGTACATGAGCTTATAAAAATGCATGTCGTGTTGGTTTTATATTTTTGTGCAACAACTATGGTGATGGGGTATAGTGGGTTTTGCATGTTGGTTTAATTGGTGTCCTTAAGAAGAGACTGGAACGTCTCGGAACCGGTAGACGTAGAAAAGTCGGTGAGTGGTTATATACAAATATTTAACAACATTTGGTAAAAAATTTTGACCACAAAGTTTACGTTTTAAATATTTATAAAATTTTCTAATAGATGGATGTATCTCAACCGAGATGAGTAAATGTTTGAAAAATAAGGAATTGCTTTAACCAACCAATAGGCATATGTTTTTGAAAAAGGCTAGATTTCTACATAACCCAGAATTTTTTTCATATTGATTAAGATATCTATCAATGAGTTATTTCATTCAGCTCTTTTGAGATATTGGTCTCTTGTACATCTATGTAGTAAGTAAAATTAGTTAGATACTAATGTTTATAATATTAAAAAAATATATCTTAAAAAAAGCATCCTACACATTTAAAGGTAAAAACTAAAATAAAAAAATAACAAAAGAAGAATTTATTTAAAAAAATATATATTTGAAGTATTAACTTTGTGTTTGTTTATTGAAATAAAATATGTATGAAACAGCTTTGTTTTGCTACCAACCGGTTTCAAAGTTGTATAAGCTTCTTTAACAAGGTTCATTAGTTAATTCATTTTCATAAGTTGATTATACTCTGATAAAGAAGCTTGTGTAGCTTTGAAACCAGTTGGGAGAAAATAAAAATAAAGTTGTTAAAAACATAGTTGTTTTATATTTATTTTAAGATCTTATTTATTTGGAAAATGTTACAATTGCAAATAAAAAAAGGTTTATTTTTGTAAATAATATATTTAACGTGTTATGCATTGAGTAAGGTGATGTGTTTGTTATTCAGTTTATGTTTTTGAGGCAGAAAAATATGTTTGTAACTAATCGAGCCTATTTTTTGTTCGAAATTCACCTATTTGATATAAAATTGGTTGATCGTGAACGCGGGCGGGTACTTTAATATGTGTCAAAAGACATATGTTTCTAACAAAACAGGTTTTAAACACTTAAAAAACAGGCGGCTTATGTTGCGATTATCCATCTGTTGAAAACAATTCGTTCTGCATATCAGCAATATGGACGTTCAAGTATATTTTAGTGTAAAGAAAAAATTATACAAAACGCGATTAAAACTAGTAAAAAGAAATTGGACCATATTTACGGTTTTTGTTCATGATTAACGTTATTTTAGGGATCCTGTTTATATTATTTACTACAACCATTTCCCTATCTCAACCTAGTGGCTCATAAGCCATTGCATTGGTGAAACAATAACCGCACATTTAAAATATTTTGATTGAATTTCGAATTGGAGGTAAAATAATTAGTCTTAATCTTCCGGTGCCAGTCCAGGAATAATGAAATATAGCAGCGTAGAATTACTTTTAAAACCAATATTTTACATGAAACCCGGTAGGAATCAAATCTAGGTCCTCAGCATGGTAGGCAAACACATTGGACCATTACTTTGATTGGATGGATGAATACAAAAAGGAACTAGAACACTGACGAGTGTTTTTGACTCGTCAGAATTTGATTTGTAAAAATCCTGAAAATATTCGCTTACCCCGCTAAGGGTCCTGGGTTCGATTCCTGGCAGGGTGGATGTGAAATTTTGTTACAAAGGTAGTTCTACACTGTAATTTCTACTAATTTGCTACATGGTGACCTGTGTGGTGAATTGACTAATACCCGTTTGCAGAGACAAAACTTAAGGTGAGGAAAGTACATTCTAATTTCAAATGCAGAGAATAACCCGAAGGTGAAGAAAATAGAATGTACTTTCCTTACCTTAAAGTTTGTCTCTGCATATGGGTACAAGACACTCAACCCACACATGGAAGGATTTCCAGTGAGAAAACAAAAAAAGTATTTTTTGTCGAAAAAATTGGGCCTTCTGGCCTGTTGTGGCGCAAAACATAATAAATTAACAAAGATAGTCCTGGGGACACATAAAGTGCGTAAGATTTATAACCCCACTTTTTGTATATATAGTAAAAATAATTCAGTAACATTAAATCTGAAATGCCAATGCGGATAGAAAAATTATGAATTTTGCTATAATAAGAATCCTATAAAGTAAACATAATGTGTAATTTCACAGGCCGGTGGAGTGGCTACATCCATAAATAAAAAATGAAGAACGTCATACGTAAATTTACATAACTACTTGAATCTCGTTTTACATAGTTTCAAAATAATACGGTCAAAAAATTTAATTTAAAAAAAATATATAAAAAATTCATTCAATAATGCGTTTTAGTAGTAAAATAATTATCCTATTGTAATTGGAATGTACTACAATACTCTTTTACTCATTTGACTTACAATACATATAATATTATGATGGTGAAAAATCTTCGTTACGATTTTTTTAAGTACTTTGATGTACCCACACTACTAGAAGTCAAACTATAGGATGGGTCATGGAGTTTACCACACACTCTGAATTCGGGTAAAGAAATTTCAGGTTTCTGGGCCCCAAAATATTAAATATGTTACCCGAACACTACAAAACCATGACCCAAATTGAATTAAATAAATTTGTAATAAAAAAGTTACTGGATTTAGGTAATAATCGGAAAACTTTCTAAAAAACATTCTAAAATAATAAATGGTATATTTGAATATTGTATAACTTTATAAAAAATAAACTAGTAGGTAGTTATGTTATTGTTTATTTTTGCATAAAAATGTCTGCCTTAAAGCAGTTGGTACCAAGATAGGCAGACTAGACATAATCCAGAGAAATCTATCACATAAGTATGTATGTAGTAAATGAAGAAATTGTGATTGTTGTTAATAAACCATGATTATTATTATTATTATTTATCTTCGTATTTAAGAAAAAAATATAGGTACAATAAATAGCAAACAACTTCATTTATTTTTTTTATATTTTAATCGATTTTCTTTATCAAAAGAAACCTATCGATCATTGTTCTTTTTTTGTATTCTTTTTTTATACCGTGAAGTTTTTAATGTCGTGTTGAACTGACGTTACCACAAGTGCTTATTTTACCTACTTTAAGTCGGTTCATGATTCTCGGTGAATACAAAATTATTTTTAAATGGCCAAACATGGAGCTCATAGTGGGCGAGTGTTAAAATCATACAGGAAGTTGTTACTTCGCGTGTGTAGAGATCGAATTGCGCACATTTGATGATCACTGATCACCTAGTGTGCCCGGACGGATGAAGAATACATTTCTGTGTGCTATATAGATATGCTAAGTAATGTACTAAATATTTTGCTAAATACTGTAATAGAATCATGGTCGAGTGATTCGACTCGATAGGTACGTTTAGGTAAAAATATTAAAAAAGAAATTTGATCACAGAAATGTCCGCCTCATAGTGTAGTGGTTGGCATGTTTGCCTATTTTTATTGAGGTTCTGGGCTCGATTTATGGGAGGTTAAACATGAAGTGTTTGTTTTTAATGTGATTTTACAATGAAATATTTCACTGTCCCTGGACTAATATTTGAACATTTTTTAAGATGTTTGCGTTCTTATGTTTTATTCAAACATATATTTTTTTAACTTTTGGGTTCATGTCCACCAAGTTGTAATTTACTTACTTTTAGAAAATGGGAGTTAGGTCAAGGTAGAGCAGGGGTGGAACCTCAGACCTCTGATATTTGAGTCCGGAACACTAGCCACGGGACCACAACCCGATTCTGCATCGGCATTTGAAGCGTACGACTGATCAAATTACCTTCCTGTAACACACGATCGAGATAGAGAGCACAAAGGTATTTTTTTATGTCCTATGCACCATCAGGTGTGTATTCGGGTCTGATGACGATGATGATCCATGCAATTATTTTTTTAATTACTCAACCCCAAATCCCTTCACTAAAATATCAATTCCATAATCATGCAATTACCATAGGTTATTTAATAATCCTACTTCATTTTAAATTAGTCATAATGAAAAGATTGTTTGTACCACATCTGACAATTATTGCAACACAGAAAGGCAATATTATAACCATTTGATGGCAAATACAGCAGGGGCGTGCTGTGAGGTTTTCGATTAGGGAAGCAGTCACTTAGTACTAGGTGCATTGATCAAATATGTGCCCACTTCTTCTTCTCTGGTCTCAATCTTGGGATTGGCTGGCAGAAATTACTTTCATTCTTCTCCTCCATTCCTTCTTGTCTTGTGCGGCTCTTTTAAAGTCAACATATGATGAGCAGCGCACATCTTCTAATAGGTCCTTCAGGAACTCTCAGCGTGGGCGTCCCATAGAATTTGTCCCGTCATTTCCTCCATTATGACATGCAGAAGGCCTTCTTGACATATTACATGGCCGATCCATCTCGCTGAACTTTCGGACAAGGTCCTGAGCAGGTGTTTTCCACCTTTGATTCTTTGGAGAACCTCTTGATTTGTAATGTGGTCTCTCCAGGAAATTCCTAGTAGTCTTCTATAGGACCACATCTCAAAAGCCTCTAGTCTCCGTTTATCTCTTTTGGATAGGCACCATGTCTCGCAGCCATACATCAAGATACTCCATACATAGGTCTTGATTGGGAGTATTCTTAGTTTTAGGTCTATATTATGTGATTCTATTATTTTTGACCTTTTATTAAATGCAAGTCAAGCTTGATGTATACGGCTGTCGACCTCGCTTTTAGACCGACCGTCCCACGTTATTTTGCTCCCGAGGTAGAAAAACTCTTTGGTGTTCTTTAGTGGTATTTCCGACATCACTACTCTCATCTGGTGTTGCATTCGGCCTACAGTCAGTAGCTTTGTTTTGCCTTTATTTATCTTCATACTGTAGTTATTTTGAAGAATGCTTTCCATAGTTGTTAAGGCTTCTTGCAGTTATTCTTCATTTTCAGCAACCATAGCAATATTGTCAGCAAACCTTATCATATCCACCTTTTGCCCGTGTATCTTTACACCTTCTCTGTGACAAAACTTAAGGTGAGGAAAGTACATTCTAATTTCAAATGCAGAAAATAACCCGAAGGTGAAGACAATAGAATGTACTCTCCTCAACTTAAGGTTTTTCTCTGCATACGGGTATTACGCATTTCCTTATTTCAGAAATAGATAGAGCGCAGTAAATTTTTCTTCAGCAACCACATAACTGCGCAGACTAAAGGTTGTGTGTCAGCTTTTCGTAATTTTTTAGAAGTTATTGACGAATGAACATCGAATCCATCTTAGTTTGCTATGACTACGAGTAACAACAAGCTGATTGAAAAAAAATGTAGTTACTAAAAATATTAGTTAACTTATAGCTGATTTGATTGTATAATATAAATGGTTACTGATTGTTTAGACATAACTTTGAGGGAAGCATTGGTTCCATCCAATCTATGGACGGACAACGCACGAAAAACGGCACATATATTTGTTCAGTTCATACCTAGATATTGGGCTCCTCTGGCAAAATATAGTTTGCCAACAACTCTACACATTTTTTAAAAGACGAGCATTTGACGCTTTCTGAATTGTAACATTATTCATGGTTGGAGAATGTAGAAATACGTGAAAAGCAAAATGAACTTAGAATCAATACGCCTCTAAATTAACCTGCAAAGGCAAACAGCTACATGTCATCGTAAATTCGGGCCAAAATAGGTGTATTCGGCGTAATTGGTTATATATTCATCCGGCATCAGATGCTCACTAGCTGATCACATCAAAGTATTGGGTTTCAGTCTTATGTAATCCATGGATCAGATCTAAAGAATGGAATAATGTGTATTTATTTAGTGATGATGTTTTTATGGAGGCCGCGGCCCTACAAAATGAGTTACATTTTTTTTACATATACATAATATATTATGTATGTATGTAATCCACCTCCGCAGTATAAGAAAGTGCCGAGTGATGAATATACACTGTATGTAAAGTCATCAGTGATACTAAAACATACCAATTAAATGTAATCAGTTCTGTAAATGCCTAGACCTTTGTATTACCTTCTCTAAAACATTTTCCATATCTTTTGTTAAATATTTGTGTCTGTTACAAATAACCAATGTGTTTCGGTTTATTCAATAAGAGTTTCATATCTCAAAATTAAAATATTTATTATTCAACGAAATGTTTGCTTTACATTTGTGCAATAAGTTACATTTGTGAGACGTCTTAATTACGTTTATTTAATTTGTCAGTTACATTTGATTAAGGTAATATGTAACAAAAAAAGAAAGCAGAGAAATCTGGGGTTAGATTTTTGAACACCAGTACAATTATTGATTATATTATTACTGACTAAAACGGCGTGGGATGAAGTTGTATTAGCATGGTTTAGCTCGAAGTCTTATGTCTTTCATTTTTTTGAATATATTAGATACTATTATTGTTTAGCCCTTGTTTGTCTTTGCTACATAGTTTTATGTTCTTTTTGTTTAGTTTCTTGTATTTATGTTCCATCATGCAACTGTTGTGATTGGCTTAGGCCGTATAAATAAAATAAATAAATAAACATAACACCTTTATTCGCTGTCAAAATTGGTTTTCTGCTACTGTTTTGTGGTTTAGTTGGTTTTATATGAAAGGACCGTCTATAAAATATTTATATATGCAAAAAAGTACATTTTTGAAAATTGCGACATAACGCCTTCATCTACTCATGTTTTCATTTGTTAGATTTGTTAGTAACATTTGTTATACATTTTTAGCCACATTCTTTATGATTGTTAGTTACATTTATTAATTTTATTAGTTACATATGTGTTTCTGACAGGATCTAAAGGTACATGTGATTTATAGGTTATTATTGCGCCAAAAAATCAATTTTTACTCGTTTATCAACAAACATGCTTGAAGTCCCTAGTTTAATTTCTCAATATTGCAATATTTCATTATCCCAGGACTGGCAACTAAATCGTAAGACTGATCACCTTCCATGTAGTCAGATCGATCCGGATACGCTGCAATTGCAACCAACGCAGTGTTTTTCGCACCTCTGGGCATGGATAGAGTAGTGATAATGGTAGTCAACAAACACCAGTTAGTAAAAAAAAATATGCAACGTTTTTTTTCTTTAAATATGTTATTTTATGTCATTATTCATTTATTTAATTCATACAAATACAAACATACTACAAAAATATAATAATAGCGTATCCCAAACTCAATGAGGCCAAGGGCCCTGTGTTGAGTTGGGATACAACATAATGGAAAGTGGAAGCGTGTACATTATTAAATATTACGAATTTGAATAAAAAAATAACTGTCGCTTACCACTTCTTTGTAAACTAGGTCCCGAAGTTTAGAAACTGCCCGCTGCCTTTAAGGAGTTGTCCAATTTATCAAAGACTTTCGTTCCAATAAAACTATAATGTCTCTACCTGTAGTATAATTTTGCCAGAGGTTATTTATTCGAAATATTTTGTCCATTGTAAAGTCATTCGTAATATATATGACAACATGGTTGCGCGCTAATGAAATCAGTCGCGTGCGGATGGGTGACAAAAAATAAACGAAATAATGAATCGGCAACCTATGGTATAGAAGCGCTTAATATGTTTTAATGAATTACCTATGTAAATTTAATGCATACATTTTTTTTTTGGTTTCAACACATGCGTTTGGTTAGCAGCAAACACTCGCATTTCCATCTCTATTTTTTCCGGTCTCCAGACACACTTTTCAACTGGTCAATATAGATAATTTCATGGTAGTCGTATAAAAAATTTAATGAAATAAATCATAAAATCGAAAATTGCATTTTAATTGACAAATTAGAAAATAAAGTAATTCAGTTTTTATATGTAAATAAGAGATTGCCCGGGGCAAGGAGTTCACCATTTTATTAACTTATTGCCGCTGGCGTTCAATGTTCAAGAGTTTATTTCAATAAATATATTGCTAGCAGGCAACAGTTGGCTATCGTCGACTGTTACATACTAGAAGATTCGACCCTTTAGACCTCGTATGATTGGCCCTCCAGGTTTCGTTTAATTGACCCTACGGGCCTCAGTTAATCGGCCCTTCCGACCTTCATTGATTAGGATCTTGGATACCTAATTGAATCGGCTCTTTAGGCCTAAGTGTTTATTTTTTGCCTTTCGGAGCAATCTAAATATAGTTTTAAAAATCCCTTACTCAAAATAATGCTAGCAAAATCTCACAAAATCAACATATATTAAGTATTCACGAAAAAAGTTTGGTTAGTAGGCGATTAAAATTGAAAAGCGGAAAATCTGTAATTTAAAATAATAACAGTCAGCCTCCGCCAACTGTTGCACGATAGTAAAATCGGCCCTGAGGGCTTAAATTAGTCGGCTCTGTGGGCCTTAATGAATCTCTTCTCATGGTCTCATCAAATCGGCACTACGGGTCTCAATTTATTGGTTTTTAGGACATTGGGTAATTAGGATCTCGGATGCGCTAAATTTATAAAAAAACAATATTCCTAATTTTTGGCGCCATATAAGTTATCCATGATAATTATTTTAATATTAAAACATATTGTTGTTGCGCCGGCAATATCTGTTAAGTGACATTAAAAAAAAGATAATTTAAACAATGTACCTTTTGAAGATGATTTTTTTTACATCTTTTTTTATTATTTACAAAAAGGAAAAATACGTAGTTTTATTTTGGAAGAATATTAAAATTATTCTGTTGAAACAAAATTGTGTAACGTAAATTAAGAATTTTCTTAAAAATAATCAATATGCAGATTTTGATGGCGCAACGACGATATATAACGCTTTTATATTTTTAGAATACAACATAATTATTTTTGTAATTTGGAAAATAATTAAATTTTTTGGCATTTATGAAAAATATTCTTGTAATCATTTAAATTTTGTGAGCAAATGAAAAATTTTCCTCAATTACAAATTAAAATCTAATAAAATCTTTAAAGAAAATAAAAAATATTCTTCTCACTCATTAAAAAAATAGATAGATAAATATTATAATAATACAAATACAGAGATAGTTATCTTTCGTAAATCATTCAATAAAATAAATTATTAAATAAATATTATAAGAATAACACAAATTTAGAGAGAATATTCTTGGAATAAATTATTATTTACCTCTCGACACACACACGTGTGGTATAAAGTAACTATAAAAGGGTCAACACATCTTTCAAACTATTTAATTGATGTTTAAATTTTTTGGATTTGAAAATTTATTTGAATATACGTTCATACAGTTTAAAATTACAGGGCTTACAGTTTAAGATTGCAAAAAATTAAATTACTGGGATAGCAATTCACTAAATTTTTGCGGACGAAAATGACCCTGAAAGTCATATACCCGTATATTATGTGATAAAAAATGGAACAAATGTAAACAAAAAAATTGAAAATAAATAAATAAATTTAGCGATGATACCACGATAGAAGGCTCAAATTTCTGCCCACAAGAATAAAGTCAAACGCAATCAATCAGTTTTGGAGTAAAAATATATAATAATAATAATATATAAAATAAATATTATTTACAAATTTCAATGAAATGTTTTTATGGTAAATTTTCACTCCAAACTTAACTACCAATCCCACAAACGTACACAGCCCCACACACACACAAACGCTCCCTATAGTTGAGACTTATCCAAAATAGCTCTTAAAACTCAAATATTTTTATTTATTCTGTAAACCTAATTCTATAATTGAAGATATATGCATGTGAAATTGTATAGACGAATATCTACAAATAGTATTTAAAAATAAATAAATTTAGGTATGCATCTTTTTAAATTACCTAATAAAATGTAATAATAAACAAATATTCATTTAAATATTTGTAATAATTTTTAAATACGTATATTTATGCGAAAGCGCTCGTTTGTCAAAAATGAATTAGTGAAACGAAACATAAATGTTTTATTAATATTTTGAATAAAAAAAATTACCTCGGAGTTTTATCAAGAAATATCTACAAAAAACATCGTTTCCTTATTTACATTAGTTTTCCTGTTCAAATTGATGGTCGATTGTTCAATATACTAGACTATACCAGTTTTTTTTCTTTTTAAAGGTTTTCTAATGTCTTTTTAAAAATAGTTACTTATGATAAAAGAATATGAGACAAACTTACTTGTCTAGTGACCATAATATTATAATAATAAAATGAAGTGATTAAAATGCGCCGCAATTTATTTATAAAATTACTACGCCATAAAAATATGAATAATAATAATAAATATTTATCCCATCCTTACACACCCAATGATATAATGAATACGTAATATTGAAATCGCAATCGTTGAATCTAAATTCGTTTAATATATATGCACATGTTTACAGAAATCATAAATATTGCTTTCAATTAAATTCAGTCCTTTCATGTACAAACTGGCGAGCAATCAACAACAATAACAATTTGTGTCACCGAATTTCAAATGAGTAATCAAATCTCGCTATTATGCATTTGATTATTTAACAATTAAACTTAATGATCATTTAAATAAAAACTATGAAAACATTCCATGTAGATCCGGTTGGTAACGTTATCAAGACACGAAAGTTAAAAAATTACAGAAACGTTTCTTATAATACACTAATGAAGTCATAATTAGTTGATATCTTGATAAACAATACAACAGGTAGATACTATAGCTACCTAATTATTTTACTTAATGGTGAATCTATACGAAATTAATAAAATTTCATAGTTGTATTGATTCGTATTGAAAAAATGTTGATCACCACTTAAAATGGCCATGGATACATAAAGAAATATTTATGAGAAATGAAAACAAATGTTTATTTGATGTTAAATATCAATATTCTCCCATAACCGTTTAAAATCAAGAATGTTTTTTTTAGAAAATACTTCAGCTTGTGGCGTGGGCGATTTTCGAATGGCAAAATTTCTCGATGAAGAGTTGTTTTTATGTTGGAAAAATAAAACAATATTTTAATATAATAGCCTTATAACATTTGAAATATTAAAAAAAATCTTAATTTAAAACGCATTTTATTATATTAAGGACTTGGATGAGTTTTCGCTGTTTTTATTCGACGTCTCTCGGCATCCATTAATACAGGACCATATTTCTTCGCTTCTGAATCAATCATTCCCAATACTTTTAAACATTTGGCAATTGTCATATGATCAATTACTAATGATTCTGCAAGTCCATTTTGCGTATGACATGGATCTTCATCAAATAATGCTTCTAATTATTCGTGATCAAACTTTTTCGGTGTGCGTTCTTTATCTTAATCATCAAAAATATTATTTTTAAATCATTAGAATCAATCTCTGCATTTCGTTTCCGAAAAAACACGGTTGAAGTTAGTCCTTTCAAAAATTCCATATACTTCAGCGGCAGTTTTTTTTTTAAAAG
The DNA here is from genome assembly GCF_059751315.1 of Micrasema longulum. NCBI lineage: Eukaryota > Metazoa > Arthropoda > Insecta > Trichoptera > Brachycentridae > Micrasema > Micrasema longulum. Next base: position 100,262 of record NW_028277234.1, read on the forward strand.
CAATGCGGTAAAATTCCCCCAAATATACTTTTTTGGCACGAAATTTGACATGTGTAAGGCTGAGAAAAAATATAATGCCTACAATTCGGTGGAATAACATATACCGTCATTTCAAGCCTAATAGAAGAGCTTTATGATGAAGAATGGTCATAGTATTGCTTAATGTAAAAAAGCTAAAATAACACTACCTGTCGGGAAACAGCGAAAATTTATTCAAGACCCTATTACTTACATTGTTCTTATACTTATTTACTTTGATGTATAATAGTTAATAATGTTATTATTAAAACATTGGTATGTTGTTTTTATTCTGACTGTAACGGGTTGTTAACTAAAATGTTCTGTAACTCTGTTTTAATATGTTAATCCCAATAATCTCTCTAGTGGGTGAAATCCAGTCCACGTGTAAAAAAAATTGGATAAACTTAAAATATTGTTGATTAAAAATAACTGTGTAAATTGAGATGTTATTATCATCGGGATATCATCAAATTAGGACGATATCAATATATATTTATTAATTTATTTTATAATGAAAGAATGATAAACAACTGGAAACATGTACATACATAATCTACATACAGAATATACAATAATGTTGCTAGACCCGTAGCTTTTTGTGATTATTTACTGTATGCAATGTGGTATAAACAATAATTTAGGAAAAAGAAGAATAAAGTACAAAAATCAAAGTTATTAGTTAAAAAAATAAGTAAAAAAAATAATGAGAAAAAAGTAATAAAAATTGTAGAGAGTTTTTTTTTCCCAAAATTAAACTAAAAACGTAAGTACCACCTTTAAAAAAGCAATCCGTCTCTAAATTAAATAAAAAAGACAAAGAGATAATATTACGATCATTTAATATGTATTTTTACTTATTCCAAAAGACTGTTTTCGCCCACTCAAATGTATTTAGTATGCAAATGACAAGTATAATGAATTTAACATAAACATTTTGATTTACACGATAAGATCCATTTGCTTACTTCTAGTACCAATCGAGAAATAATAGAATGCAAAGCGTCTTCTAAAATTAATCAATAAATTTATATAAAAAAATATATTGTAACACCTAAACATACAAATAACAAAAAAAAACAATTCGAAGACAAAATATACCATTTTATTTCCAAACAATAATTAAAATATTGAGACCTTCATTTGACAGGCGCTGTGGTGCAGTTGGTTAGGCGGCCAGCTGTGAAACTGGCGTCACGGGTTCGATTCTCGCCAGTTGCGAGAAAAAATCCGAGAATGTTTTTTTTCCAATTGGTATGGGTGTTGTGGTGTATTTTTCACCACCTCCTTCCATATCCTCTCTATCCCACCTGTTGACAAATATTTAATAAAATTAATATTTGTAATCAATTAATAGTTATTATGTAGTGGGCCCCAATTTGATTGAAAGTTAACTGAGTTATTTCAGTAATATCTAAATTTATCTACAAAAATTTGCACACATGTGGGCATATGTTGGTGTTCTGTAATGGACCTACGTTCTAAAAACATTTTTGCCAAGTATTACGTACGTAAAATTTGATTTTGATTTAAAGACAATAATTGGAGATAACTCTCTTAACTTTCCATTTTAACATGGCTATGGTGTAGTTTTTTTAGTTACTCATTTTAAAAACGTCCCAGACAAAATAGTCAATGTAAGAATAGTTTCGTCTTGGAGTGAATGCAAAGTGATGAATGGTATCAGATCGGCTTCATCCCACATTGTAGTGGAGCCAATTATTATTTCGTGTCGCACTCTGATATGGAAACATTATAGGGGTGGGCTCGAACAAAATATTTATTCAGATTTTATGAAAATCGTAAAATAAAATTTTATTAATTAATAAAGCATGTAAAACCCGCTTTAAATCTGACACAAAACGTGTGTACAAAAAACAGTTCTAGATACAACTACAAAATTTATGCTTTCATCATTTAAATATGAGTTGGATAGTAATATTTTTTAAATACTCTAAAACATTGTTTTCTTCATAGGGCTTAGGCTGCGTGAATTTTTCAATTAATTTCAAAATTACCAAATGCGATTTTTGAATAGATTTTTGATTTCCAAAGATTTAAAAAATCTGATCTCTTAAAATAAATTAAAATTCAATGGTAGGTAAGACATATAACCCATTAGTCTTTATTTTCTACCTTTCATTGTCGACATGTTTAGTTGGCATATCTTTCAAATAAAAACCTTATTTCTGCCTCGTAGCATAGTGTAAGCATATTTGGTTACTATAGTTGAAATTCTGGGTTCAACATCCGGCAAGATCAATGTAAAATAATAAAAAAATAATTGAGATAAGATTGTTTAACCTTTTCTGTGCCGCTAGGTATTGCTATGGCAGCTCCTAGCAGGCCGCAAAATTTTAGATGATTTAAAAAAAAACTTATTTGTGCCGATATTTTTAATAATTCCTCTTGTCCTAGTATTTAGTGAAGCTTTTAACAGATTTCTCCGAGTGTACAAAATCTAAAATTATTCAGAATAGTTGACCTCGACGCGTAAAGCGCGTACAAAGGCACACGGCTTTATGTGCTGTTTTTGCATGGCCGGTTCTCCGAGTACAAAAACAGAGAGCGCGTTAACGCGCTTATGGCACGTAACCGGTTAAGTTTGTCGATTAAAAAATGTGATAAACCTTACTTCGTCGTAAGTGATTGATTAACGTTGTGCTTTCAATACAATTAGGTGGGTTCCTATGGAAGAGGGGAAGATGATGACGATGATGAAATAAATGAAGTCTTTTTTTCTACTGTTACGTATTTTTTTATTTTTTTATTTATTTTTTTAATATTTTTTATTTATTTATTTTTCCATACATATATTAATATACATACAAATATAATTACAAAAATACTTCTTAAAATTAAGCTATAACATGAATTGGAAAAAATGCCCACAAGGACTACAGCGTCTTAGCGTGGGCCATTCCTTTTTTAATTTTTAAAAAGTTTATGGCACATAAATATGGTATGATATGACCATGAAAAGAAATAAAAGAAAAATAAAAGAAAATAAAAATAAAAGAAAAATAAATGATTAAATTAATAATTCAAATCAAATCGCATAAAGGAATGCAACATCACTCTTTATTTGCATAGATGCCATACTTCTTCTATATTCATACATCTTCTCATGCACGTGTGATGATTAATCTGACTTTTGACAAGTCCAACCATATGTATTTATTGAATTTGGTCCTTCCATGTCTACCACAGTGTTGCTCATTTTCTGCATCCATCAATATTCGCGTGTTAATCCTTTTAGCCGTTATTTCGCTGACCATTCGCTCTACATGTCCAAGCCAAAGCAGCACTCTTTTTTTATATTGTCGATAATGCTTATCCCAGCCGCACATATTGCATGGATCTTGATATTTGACATATATACACATACATAGTTTTTATTGACATCGCTTAAGAGATCGCATGTCGATCAACATTTGTCCTTATTTTTCCAATTCCATACTTCGTTTCCATACATAGTCGGAACCACAATTTCATGGAGATATTTTTTTTAAAATAACATTCTACGTACATTTATTAGAAACAGACACACAATCAGGAATGTCCCTTGCCCTGACTCGCGAGAAAATCTTTGATGTGTTGGGGCACAAATAAAGTGCGAAAATATTTAATTCGTTCTATCGGCTATTTTATCAAAGTTCTGCGTACGTTTAAAACAATAATAGAAAATAGTCGGTTTTTGCTCTTAAAGTAAACAGGTAACCAGGCAACTGTTTTAAAATAAAACATTTATCAAATTTGAAGACGTATCATAACAATGATTTATTACATTATTCAATTATGAATGCGGTTACATAACTAGCACCCATTACCTAACATGTTGTTTTATTCAATTTATTAAACAATCAATTTAATCAACGACCATTTACGAAAAGTGCACATGTCTTACTTTGAATATTGATTGAATTTGACGCTTCCTATTCGTATGTTTTGAAATATTAATAAACCGAATCGAATTTAAAAAAAAAGTTTATTTATTTATTTTATTATTTTTTCACGCCTATAAGGCTTTTACATACATAAAAGTTATATAAAACATCAGTATATAAACAAAATAAAATTTTAAAAATACAATATAAAGCAATAAAAGATAGACCAGTGTTTAGAAGTAAAGTTGGTATAAAAAAGATGATGAGTACATAAACAACAAAAATAAAAAAAATACAATATAAAGAAATGAAATAACGGAACATTGTTTAGAAGTATGGTTGGTATAAAAATAAAAATAAAAAGATGAGTGTTTAAACAACATAAATTTCAAAACATACAATATAAATAAATAAAAAATAATATGAACATCTAATATACTTTAACTGAAATTATTTATCTGTTTGTTTGATACATTGTGAAATTTATCATTTTTTATCTAATGGCATTAATTAGACAAAGCATTAGCAAAGCGTTAGTATGGAAGTATTTTGATTTTGTCAATATTTCCCGTAGCCGATATTCATTTACTAACTTGATCAATATACACTTATCAATATTGTAAAAAACTTTGATATAAAAATGGACTTTTTTCAGTAAAAGATCACATCCAGTTCTAAAATTTGGTCAGTTTTCCTTGTATGCGGTATGTACATTAGAGTGGGCCGATGATGTATGAAGTTTTTTTTTTATTAGATATCAAAGTAAAATGGGTCTAAAAAGTTGTCTTTTGGATCGCATTGAACGTAAAAATTATTTAAAAAAATTATTTCACACTACTTTTGGCCCTCAACAGATGTTTGAAATTTATAACTGTCTAAACATTTTTTAATTATCTATATTGATAAAATTATTTTTTTGTTCGTAAAGATAAAACTTAATCACATTACAAATTCGAACACGTTTTAAAACTACCGAAATGCAAAAAATTTACACTCCGCGGAACTGATTCCGTTGAGCGCCTGACTATAATTGACGAAAACAATGGCACATTAAAACAATGCTACCCATTTATTAAAAAACAAAGTGCAACTCACGCCCTTGGATGCTTATATAATAAGATTTAATGCAGATTATACAATTTAATTAGACTGATTTTCTTACTTAAATACGAAATGACAGCCGGTTTAGGGCAAAAAATTGACTTTTTCGAAAACTTCAAGCTCTGGTTGAGGGCCAAAAAAAGGATCAAATATTTTTTTATATTTTTTTTGCATCCCGAGTAATCCAAAAGGCAACTTTTTAGACCTCTTTCATTTCAAAACTCGGAAAAAAAATTTATCGGCCCACCCTAATGTACATGTACGTACTTAAAAAATTACCCTGTATTTTTCATTTTAAAATACCTAGTAAAATTGTTATACTGATTTACTGAAATTTCATTTTACCAAATTTTTATTTACAAAAATGTAATTTTCTTTCTACTGAAAAATCGTAAAAAAACATAAGAGTAACGAGCAACCCACGGTGGACGGGAAAAATGCTTAATAAATGAAGCTTCTTCCACCCGCCTCCGCCACAAAAGCGTCTTGTTTTTCTATATATTTCTGGTTACAGAGTTTACGAGTGCTCTCTGTAAAGCTTGTCATGTTTGGACCACGTATAACGTCCGACATTCAATTTTCTGTGAATATTACAGTGTGTAAAGTAATAATTTAATTTGGCTAATGAGAGGTTATAGCTCTGTCAATGCCCTGACTTCCATATAACACCATAAAAAATGCTTGCACCTCAGTTAAATATATATTTTTTAACGTAAATATTTCTTAAGTACTAGATTGGGTGACTTTCCTTTTCCCCGACGGCGACGCGTAGATAAATCTATTTTTTATCGAATAATGGTGGCACATTTGTAGACAGTGTAATTATCAAACTAGAAATTAATCAAATTATCAAAATAGAATTAGAAATTATTCAGGCATTGCACCAGGGATTCACTTTATTAAACGTCGGAAACATGACATTTTGAAATATAATAATTTTACGAGACTATGAAATTTTTTTCGTCGATGCAACAGGAAGATTAGAAATAGAGCGAAAATAAAGAAAGCCTTCCACACGCACCTAATTTGTCGATTGTATAATTTGCTTTTTTTCCTGGATCTTCTTATTTTCCCCTTTTAAACTCTTTACCTGTTTTTTCTTTTCCGTCATATATAAATTATTATTAATGTTTAAAGCACTAACTTTGAGATCAATCATTTTATGGTTATATACGTATTTGTATATAACCACTTAACGACTTTTCTTTATCTACTGGTTTCGGGACGTACCTGTCTCTTCGTCAGGACACCAATTTAACTGACATGCAAAACTTACTATACACCTTCACCATAGTTGTTGCACAAAAATATAAAACCAACAAGACACGCATTTTAATAAGCACATGCACTGATTAGGACAAACATGCACTTATTTGATTGTGAAAATATTTCATGTTGTTTGAGAAATAGTTGAAAAAATGAGGTTTTGCATATTGGTTTAATTGGTGTCGGTGGTTTAAAACGGTACGCCTCGAAACTGGTAGACATAAAAACGTCGGTAAGTGGTTATATACTAATATTTAATAACATTTGATACATAAAACAGTGGAAGTAAGTAAAATAGGTGTTATGTGCTGTATTTCACCACTGTTATTGGGTATCCTGGCCTGTTGTGGCGCCAAAAAATATTATGAAATATTATTTTTGAATAATAATATTATTATATTATTACTATTAAAATAGGGGAATGTTTCTACTAACTTGAATAAAAAATATATATTCATCCGTTTTATATGATCAAAGACTATCTGCGTACTAAACAAACAGCTGATCAATTGGTAAGTACGCACCTCGATCAACTAACACTAGTTTTTTAAAGATATTGTTTAAAGCAATAAGGCGGCCGATGAACACGTGTATTGCGCAAATAGTTGAATAAATAAAGAGATTATGATGTCTGATTACAATCGCCAAGAAAACAGCGCAGAAACGTTTCTGATTATATTGTCATTGCAGTTTATTAAATGCAGTGGTTTATTTGTTGGTTAGCAATCAACTTTATAGGCGTTTTGGTATCCCTAGAAATGCAACAAGTGTGCAAACAAGATTCTTACATCAGGATATTGGCTAGGGAGGGTAAGCTACTAATGAGTCAATCTCGTACAGACTGATGTCTGGTCCTCACTTGACAAACAACAAATTTCTCATCCATCTTAAACTTCCTACATTATGACAAAAAGTCCTATGCACGTTATGAAACTAATGTAAAAGTTGATGCATATTTTGTTTAAGTGCCTTTGCAGTCAAAACTTGTATTTGTTTGAATGCAGCAATACGTAGGTGCAATAAATAATTGGGACTATTAACGTACAACATGTGTCGTTTATAATTTCAATAAATCAACTCGTAAAAACCTAATTTTATGTTTAATTTAATTTAAGGCCTCGCTGAAAAAACGTATATTTATTTAAAAATGAAAACTTAGATTTTAATTTACATTATAAACTAACTCGTGTACAAACCTAACAAATAAAAAACGTATTTTAGTACTTTAAGACTTGTTATTAAAAATTAATTTAAAAATTCGAATAATTTGCGGATTATCGTTTATTTTTTTTTGCGGAATGTCGCGTATTTCGATCATGTGTTACAACAAGATCTTTTACTTCACGTGCCAGTTCAGTAACAATAAAATGTTGCAATGTAAGAAACCTATAAAACATTTTACGTCCACCCCGCCAGGAATCAAACCCGGGACCTCAAGAATGGTAGGCAAACGCGCCAACCACTTCACAACGAGTCGGACTTATCTTTGCTTGATTTTTTAGTTCAGAATTTTTACCCGATAGCAGCCATCGAGTCAAAAACACTCGTTCAGGGTTCTGGTACGATTTACACCACTTAGTTATTTTTAAAATAAAACAATTTGACACAATTCAATAATCATTGGTGTAAATAAAATATTTGTTTACTTAAGAAAACGACGAATAGTTTCTTGCTAATTTTCTTCAAGTTTTAATAATCAACCATGGAGTATGAAATATGAATTTTCTCAACAATTTCAGGAGACAAAGCCTTTACGCTTTTGTGATTTTGTGTTATTTAATATATATTAAAATCAAAATTTAATATAAGGCACATAAAAAGTAATAATTCACGGAACGTGTACGTTTGTATATTATCATTAAAATATATGCATACAATTTTTCATGACAAACGGAAAATTAAAATATTTTCTCAGATCAATAAAAATTAGTTTAAGACCATGGCTACAAAATTTGTAAACTTTTTCACAATCCCGCGTTTATTTAATAAACATTTTAAATCGATTATGCTAGATTCTTTCCGACAATTTTTCTCATTTTCTGACAAGAATCTTCCCATGTGGTGGATAATTTACACTTTATTTACACAGAAGTTTAAACAAGCATTATTTTTAAGAGCATTAAAGTGTTACAATTTTATAAATTTTCATTAAAAGTACATGCAGAATTACAACTACATTTCATTGACAAAATAATCGAACGGTAGCTTAATATAATTCACCTATTAATATTTGATTTAAATTATTTATTGACAATTCTTGATGAAATTCCATTGTAATCATGTAATAACTTCTAAAAAATAATTTAAGGATTATTCACATATAAGTTTTTAATTTAAAATACTGGTCACATTTTTACTTATTTGTTCGACCAATAAGCGCTTTCACCCTCAAATGGGCATCTCAGACTGGCAAATATTATAAAATGTAAGGATAATTTATATAAAACTAAGTTTTATCTTAAGTGTAGGTACATTTAATAAATAAGTTAAAAGAGATACAATACGTAATATTTCAATGAAACAGAGTGGAACAAATTATTGAAACATGTGTTGGCGATGTATTGTAAGAGTGAATTCTATTCTATGAAAATATTTGTTGTTTTATTACAACGTACAGGGTCCAACTAAGGGGACTAATAACGGTGAGTTTTTTTTAAATTCTGTATGCTGATTTATTGAAATTCTATCGCTTATATTTTTTAACCCATTTATTTTTTAAATTTCCAATGTAATGAACTTTGTATCTTTATATACTACAGGTTATTTTTTTTGTCTTTTGATTCGTCAAAATTATGTCCACATATATTAATGAGTAACTCATATGTAAATATAAGTTATTACATCATCACCTATTAATATATTACAATGCCCTGGCAATGAATATTCCTCATATTTTGATATACGTATTTAATTTATCTCTACCTAACTTCAAAAAAGTTAAATATATTCTTGGCAAAAAAAAGGAAATCAAATTTAATATATCTGGTCAGAAAAGTTCTGTTTAATGTGGTTAGTTATTTTATTAGTTAAGTATAAAACAAGTTTATTTTTGTGTATATAATTAAAAATATATATAATTATAACACATATTGTATTAACAATATTTTAAGTTTGTCCAAATTTTTGTAGACTAGGACTGGATTCAACTCCCTGGGGAGCTGTTTATATTAACATTTTACAACAGAGATGAAGAACATTTAAGAGAAGGTAATATGTAAGTCTAGGCATCTACAGGGCTTATGACCTGTCAATGGCTGGTTTAAGTGGCCACTTTACACACTGTGTAACATTCACCATTCTGCCTATATTTGAACATCTATATTCCTTCAATTCTTTCATCTGTTAATGTTTGTGAAGTTAAAGAGCTGAAACCTTTATTTATGCGGGTGAGATTCATCTAATTGAATTATTTCACCTACATACTAGGCAACGCCTAAAAATATTATTTTTTCAATTTCTATACTTCTTCATGGACCAGGTAATTTATCAACAATATATTGAGTTTGTCCAAATTTTTGTAGACAAGGACTGGATTCAACTCCCTGGGGAGCTGTTTATATTAACATTTTACAACAGAGATGAAGAACATTAACCGCTTAAACCACTTAATTAAATTAAATTTAACCACTTAGGCCACTTAAACCAGCCATTCACAGGTCATAAGCCCTGTAGATGCCAAGACTTCCATATTACCTTCTCTTAAATGTTTTTCATCTCTGTTGTAAAATGTTTACATATTGTATTTTTATTTTTAAGCAAATCAACAACATGACATGTAAATGGCAGAAATGCCGTGTATAAATAAATAAATACTTGTAATACGATTTTTAAAATACGATAAAAATAGGAGCACAAAATACGAAACTGAATGCAACATTTTGATATTTTACGTAACGGTATTAAGACTTGATTCAATTCATTTTTATTATGTCACATGCTGCTGTGCGGTGAAATTTAAATAATGCCATACAAGGTACAGTTTCTGACATATTTTTTTTTTTTTTCCAAATGTCGAGCGGTGGTGTAGTAAGTTACATACTATAGCATAAGCCACACTAGAGGTCAACCAGTGAACCTGTCTGAGCCTTGTGCGCATGTGCAAGGCTTTATTATAGGCTGTTCAAACTGTGCAGACACCACAAACATTAATTTTTGTTATTTAGTGTTATGTTGGATAGCTGCAAATGCTGTTGCTGCAAATAGCCCGGAAATTGTATTAAAAAAAAAACGCGATCAAGAGATTGTTTTTTGTTCTTATGGTTGGTAGAGACTGTCATAGACAAACGTGTTAATTTTTAGCGCTTTCTATAATGTAGTTTGTTTGCGGCAGCTGTGTAAACAAGTCAATTTTTGGTATTTTCACCGAATTTTGCTCAGTGTTGCCAAATTGTCTTAAAAAATATCAACGCAAATCTGTTGCTGAAGAGATGTTTTTTATGAGAAATTGCATTGCGGGCGACGATACATGGGTGTATAAAAATGACGTGGCAACTTTAAAGGAGATGAAATAAATATTGATTTATAATTGAGCTTAAGCTGTTTTTCTTTTTACATAATCATTGTATAATAAAATACTTTATTATATGTAAAATTCAAATATTTTCCTGCTATGTTCTGATCTATAAAAGACAAGTATTTATACTTTATACAACTAGCCCCCTAACTAAATCCCCTAACTACAACGATGCTTTTGGCTGTCAACTATAATATTAGGCTTGTATTTAATTGTTGGCCTACCATACGAACGGTCATGGGTTGACATGAAATATTTATTTAAAAATTGGAGTATGTTTTTACACTAGAATATTTCATTGTCCTTGGACTGACGCCTGAATCGATAGACTGATCATCTTACATTCGTGTAACTAAAAAAATCAAGATACCTAACCCAACCTAACCTAACCTAACCAAAACTAAAAAAAAAAAATTAAAATAAAAACAAATAAATGAAATAGTTTAAAAAACACAAACAGTAAAAACATTATACCAGATAATGGTATATATTGCTTACATTAAATGTATTAATTAGAGAAAGAATGGTGAATGTTACACAGTGTGTAATGTGGCCACTTTAACTAATAGCAGATCATAGGCCCATTATATATATAGACATCCATATACTATTCTCAAAAAAACATTTCGCTGTTTCAATATATTCTAATAAAAAATCAATTCGTACCACATAATTGTATTTTATCTTGTTTAATTTAATACAGATTAATTAACACTAAAATTTAACATTTTACTCACTTGACGCACAATATTTACGTAAATAATATTCATCGCATTTATTAATTGGTTTTGAGAGTCACTAGCCTATAGTTACCAACTGAACAATGAGTTGAAGAAGGCGCCATATGGCTGTTGATATTCATCTCGCTTTTTCCCATCTGCGACTAAACGTTAAAACGAGATGCGGATACAGCATCGCACCCAAAGGCCGAAGACCCAACTTCTTAGCTGGTGTAAATCCTTCTCAAAACCAACAAAAAATATCATTTAAAGCAAATCAGAGACACCGCGTAAAAAAGTAATAATAATGATAGGCAGACAATTTAAAAATCATTTTGAATATGTAGTGTGGATGCTTAGGCATTTACGGTAACTCGTCAGCAAAATGATTTTCCATCGTTATTGTAATATCTTAGTCAAGTATTTACCTACAAAGGCTACGAATACAGTTCGTATAAAGGAACTCTGATATAAGAATTTTAACGACATATTAAACAATATTTTGTAATTATGTTTCTGTGTGTTTTTGCGTTTCCCTTTTATTAAAAGTACAAGTAAGATATATTGGGAACTTATTTAGTACCTAACTATTACTACTTATTTATTTGAACAAAGATTGGCCAAATCATAGTAGACAAGGATTAAATTTACCCCCTAGAAATGCGCTAAGATTTACGTATTACAACGGAAATGAAAAAGATTTTAATCATATTAAAAAAAAACAATTTATTTGCGTTTTTATGATTTATTTATTAGGGGCTATTTTATTTTAGTCATTAATAGTCGTGTTAAAAAATAAGAAACAAGTTGGAAAGTTGAAAAACCGTTGCCCAATATGTAGATGAAATGATTCGTTCAGATGAATTTCAACTTCATCAATAAGGGTTTCAGCTCAATACTATTAAAAAAATTACAGAGTGTAAAATTGCTGACATATGAATGTTCAAAGATATGCAGAATGGTGAATGTTTCCCAGAGTGTAAAGCGGTCACATAAATCAGCCAGGACAGGTTATATGCCCCGTAAGATATCAGAATTCCCTATTATTTCTTTAAATTTTATGAAGAAATCAAATGGAGATAACATCAACATTTAATTAATCTTAATTGTAATTTCTATTTTGAGTTCATTGTTTTTATTTTTTGGTATTTCAAGTATTTTTTTAGTATTGAGAATATGCCAATTTTCGACTATTTTAATAGATGTTTTTATCAACAATATTTTTAGTTTGTTATTTTAGTAAAAAAAAATGTAGACACGGTCTAGATCAACCCCGTTGGGAGCTGTTAATATTAACATATTACAACAGATAGGAAGAACGTTTCAAAAAAATTTCTTCAAACAAACTCAAAATATTGTAGATAAATTCATTTGGTTTATGTAGAAGTAAAGAAATTGAAAAAAAAACATGCCTTGCCAGTATGTAGGTGAAATAAATCAATTAGATGAATCTTACCCACATAAATAAAGGTTTCAGCTCTTTAACTTCACAAACATCACCAGATGGAAAAACTGAAGATTTAAAGATGTACAAAAATAGGCAAAATGATAATGTTACACAATGTGTAAAGTGGCTACTTAAACCAGCCAATGACAGGTTATGAGCTCTGTAGAAGCCTAATCTTCTATATGCTCATCTCTTAAATGTTTTTCATCTCTGTTGCAATTTTCAAGCATGTTTTTAAGCTAACGAAAAATAAATAGTTTCCACATTCGCTCTTAAATGGAGCATGTAGACATCACCAGACTTCTCCAGGAGGCCCCGTAGCCAGCCAGTCAGTACTTTTACCTCCTCCCACGTCAATCCTGTATCCTTAAATTCTTCCTAATTTTGGTGAAATACGATCGACAGCCTACCAGAACAAAAAATAAAAAAATAATTTAAAGATAAATTTCACCTGTGTAATATTTCTTACTTCACAAGTAAGCGATAATGAATGTAACTAGTTTGATAGGTGCTATAAAAGAGCAATAGTTACTGCTACAATCGGGTGCATTAGCTGTATTGATAGATATAAATTGAATAGATTTGTAAGGTATACACTATTGACCACGAACTGATTTATTTTATCAACATGTTTACTATCAATCATAAAAATATTTTTCGAACATTTGCTTCCACGACGAAGGTAGTAAATAAACCAACACGAATTCCTTACTAAGTATTTGATCCAATTAAAGATGAATGAATTGTTATTATCAAAACGATATAACTACTGCTAAAAAGCAAACCAACAAACAATCCCACGGGTAGGCAGAAAGGATAGAACACCAAATCAATTTCATATCTTGCACATCGTACGCACGGTGATTTTATCAACATATGTCTGTGATGTAATTCACCACTATAATTGGGCCTCCTGGCCTGTTATGGTGCAAAAATAAATAAAATAAAAAAATGTTTTTTAGTTGTGATTGAACTTCTTATTGGTAATACTATCTATTTTCAAATAAATGAGAGATTTTTTTTACATTTGTACTCTAACAGTATTTTTTACATGAAAAAATCAGTGTTCAGATTGTCAAACGTAAAGGACTCTTTATGAAACCATGAATTTACTGCGTGACAGGTTTGGCGACAGTATCATTTACAAAAATGGTCCTGTTAATTGGCCTCCGCCTTCCTGTTATTCGACGCCAGCGGGCTATTTCCTATGGAGCTACATACGTTAAGTTTATGATTTATGAAAATAAACTACCTTGAAATATTAGAAGCCAATATAACACATCAGAATTTGGAATTTACGTTAAATCTAGTCCGTCCAACGTAATTTCTAATCCTGGAGGACATTTGACTGACATCATTTTAAAATTATAAATGTGTATTCTGCATTCTTCCCGACACAATAAAAACAAACATATTCCAACAAATATCCGTTTATTTTGTTCACGCTTTAAATAAAAATCCACTTTTATAATATTAACACATCATTCTTTTTAGATTTATCAAATCATTCGTGTTGCAAATCTGGTGATTTCTGTATCTTTTTATTTAAATTGATTTGTTTTCAGGTGTACATTTTTTTAGTTTACAATCAAATTTGAAAACAAATATAAAATAGTATTTTAGAGCAATGCCTAGTATACGAAATAATTCAACCGGATGAATCTCATCCACATCAATAAAGGTTTCAGCTCTGCTATTTCATAAAAGTCAACAGCCGGAAAAGTTGAGGAAATGCGGATGTTTTATACAAAGATAGATCTGCGAATATTATACAGTGTGTAAAGTGGCTACTTAAATCACCTAATGACAGCCATTTGTAAATGCCTAGACTTCCATATTATCTTCTCAAATATGTTTTCTCTCAATATTCAAACTATCTAGGGTGGAAATTCAGTCTGTCTGTAAACATTTGGAAACATTCAAAACGTTGTTGACGTTAACTTTACACCAAAACATTATTTAAATAGTTTGATTATCGGAGAGTTAAAGCATTCTGCTACCATCCAAGAGTACCCAGGTACGATACTTGACAACGTAAATAACACTTTTTATATCTGTAAAAGGAAATTTATTGCGTTAGCGGCATTCGTGGTGTGGAGAGATTCCTAGAGAGATCATAAACATGTGATTCTCCTCAAGCCTGCGCTGTAATTGGGCACTGCCTCCTGGCCTGTTGTGGTGAAAAAAATCATAAAAAATGTTTTGACCAGCGCAGCGTGTCAAAATAGATTCGCATATTACACATATCATGAAGACAAATACATTTTACTGTTAGTTTTGGAAGGACTGTGTATCAAATATTTACCGAAATTATTTGAAAAGATTTTTTTTACTGAATACCCAAATTAAAAATACCTATGCAAAGAAACGCCATAAGCCAAATCATTATTCTCAGTAAATAATTTAATTTTCAAAACTCGCAGTTGGTAACATCTTGAACAGAGGTAGCTTAAAAATACCTGTTTTAAATTACTGCGTAAGAACTGAACACTGTGATTAATTTAATTTAATCAAATACGTGCTGAAATCGGTGACAAAAATGTTTATAAAATTAGTCGCAGCGGTTTATTGAGTTATTGGTTTTAAAAAAAAAAAAACTTAAATTATGGAAAGTGATTTTTCATACGTAAACATTGCAAATTTTAAGCTTGATCATTGCAAACATATTGTTTAATCTAGATAAAATAATACATTTTGCATAAAATCATTGTTTAAATAAACTAAGATGGCAGCACCAAGAATGTTTGCAAATACAAACTAAAATAAAAAGAATCCTTATGTTATACACATTAAATGACGAGGAATAAGGGATCAGGTAATGAGTTTGGAAAGAAAAAGAAAGAGGATCCAAAAAATTCAGGGAGGTTAATTAAGGAGTATTTATGTTTCAGGCGTTTCTTAAAAGTGGCTAGAGAAGGGGTATTTTTTACAAAAAGGGTTAGCTCATTCCAAAGTCTGGCACCTTAGACTGAAAAGAAATTGCTGAAAAATGATAAGTTTTATCGAGGAATGAAAAGCGTTCTCTTCCACGAAAAACGAAGTGGTATTCAAAAAGACAAATGCAATTTTCTGCAATATATTTTGAGGCGCAAGGGTTGAGAAAAATGTTAAAGTGAACGAAGAGAGATTAAATGTTTACGGGCTGATTAAAACGAAGCCATTTGAGGTTGGAGTGAAGGGGTGATACGTGGTCATAGTTTTTAAGATTGAAAATAAAGTGATTAAAGGAGTTTGTTATTCAAGGTAGAAAATATTGGCATAGAACAGGGAAGATACAATAATTCAGTCATTTTCTTGCTTATTCAGTGAATGGAGAGTACGGTAAAACTGTTTTCCAACCCAAGTGATCTATTTTTGTCACTTTAAGTAACGGTCAATAATAAAATCAAGGTTTTTAATTGTTTTAGACAAAAAAATCCAATTGTTGTCTATTTTTTAAGCATGCACGGTTGAAAAATGTAGAATGAAGATTTGTCTTTGGCTACTAATTGTAATCGTGAGGGAATTTTTGAGATTGATCAAAGAGTTTATCTTTGGACCCACAGGATATCGAATTAAAATCAGAGTTTGGCATTTTAATAGTTTTACTGATATTTTTTACGTCATCAGTTTGCGGGTAAATCTAAAAATCATCGGCACAGAGATGAAACGAACCGTCCAAATGAGAAAATATTGAATTTATGAAAATGAAAAATATTAAAATGAAATATAATGTGTTATCTGAATTGATAAAAAAAACTGTTTCGAGAATCGAACTCGAGATTTCTTGCATTGTACATTATATGTGATTGTGCGACAGAGTCTGTTTTCAAATTGGTGAATCAAAAGTGAGTGATTTACGAAACCACTAATAAAGTAATGTTCTCATTCATTGTTCCTGCCCACCATGTAATAGTAAGCTTTGTCTCGACATTACGTAATATACCGATTTCCTGTTCGAACGATGGATGCAGGTGTAGAGACATTTAAATACATAATAATATACCTAATTGTGCTGATAATAGGCTTGTAACTATCCACTGTTATATAACACTTGTAATAATATACTATCTTCAAAATTGATACGCGATTTTGTAACAGCAGTTTGAATTACACATGTTTAGTATGATGACGCGGGGGTGTAGAATAACATACATTACTATATTTTGGAGAAGTCAGTAATTAATTATTTAAAACTAATATTATTTTTTTAAATTTTAATGAACAATTTATTATAATCAATAGCTAGAAAACGAGGTAGAATATTTTTTTCTGATATTTTATCATTTCAGAAATCAGAAGATCAGAAAAACGACTAACTTCATAACTTGGTAAATTTTGGACAAACCGAGGACAATTAACAATAAACCTACTCTTTTTTTTCATATGAGAATACATATGGAAGACATAATTTATTTAGAGAAAACAATAAAATACTCGTATCTAAACAGTATTATCTACTGTTTGTAAAACCGTGCATTTATTTATTTAACTTATCCCTTTATCAATGGATAGTTTACACAACGAAAAATCTAAAAAAATGACCTTAAACAATACATTCATTAAAGTATTTTTATGGAGCAAATATTTCAAAATTGGTTCGGCCGAATGACACAATCTATTTCACTTTTCCTTCCTCCACTTTCCATTTTTAAAGCCTTTTAAAATAATTTCGCTTTATTAATTGTTTTAATGAACAGTGGAAGTACTCGTTGCTTAAGCTATTTTCAACAAGTTGTAAATAACTCACCATTAGAAAATGGGAATCAAGTTGGGGTAGAGTAGGATTCGAACCACGGACCTTTGGTCTGTGAGTATTTGTTTAAGTTATCTCTGTCTCGTGGATCTATATTACCTTTATATGCGGTAGCATTTATATTTGCCGCTCTCTAACGTTATTAACGTAATTCTGATCATAATTAAGTTTATAAGATGAAACTACAAACTGCACTACCAAGAATATTTAATTAAAAATTGGGTGTTTTTTTTAAAGATTAAGAACGTGTAAGTTAAGAACGTGATTAAAATTAATAAACCAACGATAAAGGTTAGGTTTTTAGAGTAAAACTTTATTGGGCGCACCGTGTTTGCATGTATAATGTGTGTCAAACTTTTTGCTGGTCTTCGAGTAGTATAGTCTAATCCGTCACACTAAGAAGTAAAATGTTTATTCTGGGAAATGTGTGGGACCCAAGTAAAGCCGAGCCAATGAGACGCGAATATTGAATTATGCATCACTAATATTGTATTTGTTTAATTGTAAAATTGATTGACAGCAAACTACAAAAACCAAAGTTTTGAGAGTTAGTGCTCAAGGAGAATATTATAGTGGTTCGATTTCATTACAAACATTGAAGTCCGAGAAAAGACGCAGTGGCCTTTTATAACGAGCGTTTTGAGGGTGTAGCGGGGGATCTGGCGTGGACACGTGCTGTGGATGCCTCAGGAGAGCCTTAATCCAAGTTGCTTCTTCTTCACACCTGCGAAATCACACCGTCCTAGAAGCAAGGCCGTCGATGACTGTCTTTTGGCTTATTTCGGCGGAATTAAGAGATGCAAAGTTGTCGTGGGAGGGAGCGAGAGTACTAATTGGCTATAGGGTCTCCTGGAGGCATCTGGAGATGTCCAGATATTTGAAAAAAAAAGAGGGATTTGACTGAAAGGTCTATTTGTAGCTGTTCTTGAAAGTATAATAAAACCAAACACTAGAATTGCATCGGTAATCAATTTTAAAAATTGTTTTAACCAAAGTATAATACAATATGTTGTCATGGTTATCAGATAAAAAAGAAAAAAAACGTGTTTTTTAAAATAAATAAATAAGTTTACAAAATCCGCTCATCTTTTTCTTTTAGTCAGTGGAAAATGTACTGATAGTGAAAGTGTTTGATTGAAAATAAATAAATAAGTTTACAAAATACGCTCATTTTTTTCTTTTTCAGTTAGTGGAAAATGTTCTGATAGTGAAAGTGTTTGATTACGAATAATTAAACTGTGCCAAAAATAAAGTTTATTGCAAATATTGAACCATATGCTGTTCGACAAATTATAACGAATGATTGGTAAGTAGAGCTAAATTATAGTTTTGTAATAAAGTGAATAAACACCGTCACTGATTAGTTTTATTAGCCATCTCGATAATACTTTAAAAGTAACGATGTAATGAAGACAGCTTAGCGATCCACATGTTTTGTTGCATGAATGATCAATTAAATTCAACACCTTTTCTCATAGGAAGCAAATTAAAATTTATCACAAATGAATTTTATTTAATAAAGACATCATATTATTATGATGAACGCACAAATGTTCATAGTAAAATGTTCAAATTTACGTGTGCTTATTGCACATATGGAAATCGACATTTTATTTGTGTAAAAAAGGGATGTATGATTCTTTTAAACCTATGTCTCAACCTAAATAAACGAAGACATTATGTTTATCACCTGGCATCGACTGATTAAATCACTCAACACTCCAGAATATTCCCCATTTTGTCCAATGTTTACGACTTCAAAGTACAAACTTAGACCATGAAAAAAGTCCAACGTTGAATTGTAAAATACATAAAATATTTTTTTTTTTTTATTTATAAAAAAAGATCGCTTAGTTAAAATAAAAAAAAGCATTTGGTGAAGAATTTTAAGATTAAGCTTGTATGACTGAAATAGCTGTTTCTAATAATTCCTTTATGCGTCCGCCTTAGAAGGAAAACATTTTATTTAATACGCCAAGAGAAGATTCCACTCGTGATCATATTGTCATAATTGGCCGTTGTAAGAGGCAGCGGCGCTCCGATCCAACAAATGATCAAATAATTACAGGATTATTATGAATTTTCACTATGTAGCCTCCGCATACTTGGAGCCAATTTAATTTTAACAGTAGAAACGTAAAAGGGCCAGTTGCGTCACAAGAAGTTTTCACTAAAAACAACAGATGGAATAATTGATGGTATATCGATGTTCAAATACATGAAACATTAATTATCTTGCTGTTTAAACTTCCACATTTCTTCAACGCTTCTATCTCTTAACTTTTGGTAAGAAAAATAGCTGAAGTCTTTATAAAAATGTTTTCACGCTGGGTTGCAACAAATTTCTATCTTAATATCTCCCTAGGGAGTGAAATCCAGCCATGTTTATAAAAATTTGGACATGCTCAAAATATTGTCGTTTCTCTTTTTTTTTTTTTTTCTTTTTTTTTTGTTTTTTCAGAAAAACAACAGCAATACAAAAAAATATACACAACATTATAAAAAAAAACATAAAATAAAGCCAAATCAGTTTTCCACATAAATATAAAAATCCAGTTCAGTTAGATATAATTCATAGAAGTGCATGTGTGCGAGTTTTTTTTTTTGTGTGAGGATGCGTGTGTAAAAAAGTGGAGTGTGGTTTTGGTAGGTATGTGAATATGTGTGTGATTGTATATGGGTGTGAGGGTAGGTTTGGGGACAGGGTAAGTGTGTGTTTACAAGTCAATTTTTTTTTTAGACGTAGTGATAATTTTCTGAAATATACAATCGCTATAAAAATATGTGGCTCAAATGTGTACGTATAAAAATTTTTGGACCATTTTCTTTGAGTCTATAATAACCGTGTGAGAAAGTGAAAAACAAGTTAAAGTAAGGCGGGGTTCGTATTTTGGACCTCCTGGCCCGTAGTCTGTGATACTACCAAAATTCGTACCTTTATTAAAACTTTTATCAGCTGCTTTAAATGAATCTTTACAGTTTTATGTATTTTACCGGCAAAATAAACGTTAACAACATGTTTAATATATACAGGGTGTTTCAGGGACAGATCGCAAAACTCCAGAGAAACATTCCCAACAGAAAACGATTAAAATTTTCCTAATGTTTTTTTTTCAAAAATTCATTTATAAATGATAACAATTGTAATATTATAATTTCAAAATAGAGACAGTCCTTTACGTCACGGACTAGTATCCTTCCACAAACTCTAATCCGCATCTGGTGTGTATCGCTTCGATGGTCAAATACGTTTTTAATCTCAACAGTTTTAAAAAAAATCCAATTATTCAAAAAAAAAGTTATGATATTTTTAAAAATACATCGTAAAAAATGTACCTCGAAAGTTTCACAGTAAAGCCATAAACAACCGTATATGAAGTGTCTTAGGCATTGTGTTCAAAACGTGGATGAGGGAGAAACACCGTTAATACGAAATAAAAAAAGTGTGATTAAAATAACTGCAAGTTGTAAAATAATTAGTATCTAAAGATAGTAGTTAGAACCGCTGCTCACTTAAGTAGGTATTCATAAGAGTTAATAAGGATAAGTCTTGTTGCGTGTCGTGTGGCTATCTGAGCTCAGTCCGAAAGTTGATGTAATTTAGTACTAAACGCCGTTACTGGGAATCTGACTTTTTTATAACGACACATACTTAAGAAACTAAAGATAAATTATGATAGCACTATTTAATAGTACCTGCGGTAAAATGCACCAACAGGGCACGTGCTAATGAATATAATGATTCTAATGGTAAAATAACTACGGACTGTCGGTATTGTATCCAAATTACCAATTATATTGAGTAACATAAGTTGTGTCTGTTTGTTTCAAATGAATTAAACAAAACGACACAAAAACATTTAAAACAAAATAGCCTATAATGTATTCTCCTTCATTATTTTACAAAAACGTAGTCAATAAATCAAAGTATCTTTACTGAGCACTGCACAAACATCGCGAGAAGCTGTATCAGCTTTTTTCTCTCGATCGAAAATGAACAGAAAGAGGTGACGAAAATGCTCAATTTCGTATACTTAACATTTCATTTTCAAGGCTTGTCATCGAGTGAAATATATTTTTTTCTCTGTTGTTTTCTTGCATTTCTTCATATTAGATACTGACTTCCCAGCAGAAATTAAATTGTAATAGTAAATATTTATTTCAACCAAATGCTGGTTTATTGATACGGAATTAATATTTTGTGTTCTTAATTTAACAAAAACATTAAAAAACCGCTTTGAAATTTAGAAGATATAATAAAATAGTACACTTCATATGTTTGGTAAAATGGTGATGGGTTGGAAATATCATGATATCTTATTGGCAACAAAGTGATTAAATCTATTGATTGATAAATACAGCTTCGGTTAGTGCTAAATGTTTTTAGGAGTCCAGTCTTCATTATCAGTCAGATCTATGTTATCACATCTATTGCATAAAAAATGTGGCATTCAGCTAACGCACTCTTAGTGGTACGATATTCAACACTCATTGCATTCTATCCACCCTGGTTCTTTTTTAAGGGTTGCATTTTGAAAATAATGTACACCGCAAATGTCACGCACGATACTTTTTTTCATGGAGGAGTTTTTATTTTCTTATTGGACAGATATCAATAGTTCATGAATACACTCACACGGAAGGTTCCGGGTTCGATTCCCGGTGAGAACACAAAAAACAATGTGATTTTTCTCAAGCCTGGGTGTTCTGTGATGTAATTCATCACTGTAATTGGGCTTCCTGGCCTGTTGTGGTGCAAAAAAAAAATAATAATAATAAAAATAAAATAAAATAAAATATCTTCGCCTGTCTCCCTAGTTGCTGAAAATGTTGCTATATTTGCTGTCATTTAACATTTTTGTGCGCCAGTTAAAGCTTTTCTGTAAGGAAAATACAAATGTTCATAAACTTTCACTTCTTTTTTCTTTTCTTTCTTCTTCTTCGTTTTTTAATGGCCTTTTCACCTCTCAATTCGGGTGTTTTGGCCAAAAAACTTTCACTCCAATACTTTAACAATCAATAAATACAAATTATGCATCAAAGAAAATAAGATTGATTAACATAGTGAGTTTTTCTACTGACTATTTTTTGTAAAACTGCATTTTAATTATAATAATAAAAATACGTATAAAGTTTTATTCCACTTTTATTTTTATATTTTTTTTTACAAGTGAACGGGTTTCATCGTGACCGACATTGTTAGACTAGTGACTAAGATTGACTTTAAATCAATATAACTTACAGCCCGATTTCAAAATAAACAATTTCTTAAATATTATTTGGCTTTGAACTCTTTGTATATTTTATTAATCCCATAACCTATGGTTTGAGTTCAAGCTTTTGATTACAAACGAGACTAATGCCGGCTACCGGTTATTACGATAGGGTGTAATTTGGGCGGATGGGATTACATGTGTTTATCGTATTATCGGGGTAGGCCTCGTGACCATTTAATTACCAATATCTGCTTAATCTCTACGGATAGACCGTCTCGTCTCTTCCGGCTGGCTTAGATGAATACCTCCATACAACGAAAACGAGATTTGACTAAGCGCTCAACCATAATCATACTTGAAACATCTCGTTGAAAGATTAATTTATGTAATCCGAGATCGTAAGTTGAGCAGATAAAGAAAAAAGATAGTCAAAATGCACGATTTTATTTTAATTAAATAAATGTAATTGAATATTTCGTTCGGATTGAAATATTGAAATATGAGTACCGCTTTAGCATTCAATTTTTCAATTTATTTATTGATTTAATACGTTTTTTTACATTACAAAAATATTATTCAAGGCATACATAACACGAAAAAAAAGGTAATACAATTTCAATGTGATAAAATAGTAAAATAAAAATACCCAGTAATTGGAGTAAAAGGAAGTTATTTAAAAACTTTTTTTCAGTTACACGAAAGATGTCGATATCCGAAGAGAAACGGTTGAGTAAAGATATTGCTCTTCCTACCGGCATTACCATTGGCAGGCTGGTTCTGCAAGTTAGAAGGTAAAACAGCTTAACGCTTTGAATTTTGCACCGGTCGAATACACATAAAATTTACCCTGTGCCCGGCCCATTTTTGTGAAATTTTATGCTTTGTGAAGGGTTTCTTAAAAATGTCATAATTATGAAAATACTGGGTTAAATCAATTGAAACTTGGCAGATATATTTGAAATAATTAAATAAGTATTTTTTGTATGAAAGTTTTGCCAACATTGCCGTTTATGGAGAGCCACATTGCGCATTGCAATGTTCGCACATATACAGGGCCTCACTCTTTTTTTTGTGCTTTGTATTCCGAAGCCGTGTAAACACGTGATTATAATAAACACGCGTTGTGTCCCGGTCCCGTGTTTTCACGTGGTTTACCAGCAGCAAAAAAGGACTTATAAAAGTCTCTATATGTCAATAAAATGCACTTTTTTAGACAGCTGGTAAACCACGTGAAAACACGGGACCGGGACACAACGCATGGTTATATAATCACGTGTTTACACGGCTCCGGGATACAAAGTGTTAAGCTGCCCATGTCTAAGAAAGTCATTAGGAACATGAAAAAAAAATACTCTCCATTACACTTAATTTGATCTTAATACCACGGATCAATCGGAAAAAATACATAATCAAATATGCATTTCTTCTTTTCTCTAGCCTATTGTAGCCAAGCATTCCCAATACGAAGTCTGACGGGTACAACCACGAATAGTGTTCGTACTCCCGTAAAGATATCTCAGAAATGTATTCTGAACCATCTCCAGCATAACAGAGTACTTCAACTCGTGGGGTGCCAGGATCAGAGATCCACACTCAAGTCTGCTTCGCACTAATGAGTTGTAAAGAAGCCTTAAAACATGAGTATTTAAGAACACCTAAGCTGTTTGGAGAAAAATTCCTAAAATTTTGCGCGCGTTGTCACAGTTAGCGCCTACGTGGGCATCCATGCATTTGGTCTTTAACCTTATATATCCCTGGGGTGATATTCTAAACGCTCTCGCAACCGTTGAAAAAACTTTTATCTCGCGTATCAACATAAAAATACGCGCGATAAAAGTGTTTTCTACGGCCGCGAGAGCATTTTAGAAAATCACCGCTGGACTGATAAGAAGTGTGAGATTGATCATGTTGTTTTTACGTAAGGGTCAGAATACGCTGCAATTGATATAACCAATGCAGATTATTTTTTAGTACCAATATATACAAGTAAGAGAAAGAAAGTGATGAATAGTCTTATGTTTTTTGTCAATGAATCAAATAAAAAACCTTAAGCTAAATGTATGATGTTTTAAATTGAATGTACATAGAAAAAAAAATAATAATTTCCATTTAAAAAAAAAAAAAGAGTTTCGATTATTTACCCAAATATTAAAATTTTCCGATCATTTCCTAAAAGTAAATAATTTGATCTACGAAACGGTATTCAAAAATGCGATTTGAACTTTAGACCTTTATTTTGCTCAATGTTTTCTCATTAGAAAAAACACATTTGTTCAAATGATTTCATTAGAATTTTGTTTGACACCTGTTCAATTTAGCCACTGTCCCTTATGGATAAAATTCAACACGCTTATTTTGACAAACATTAATTGCTTCTTCGCTTAATTCACACGTGTTAGTCGTGTATACCCTTTTATTGAGCCTGCTTTTGAAATGACCAGACATGAGATTTTGGTTTGCTAACTGATCATACCCCATCTTTCTTCGTCGTCCTTGTTTTAAGTTACTATTATTACCTCATCTATTCGTTCCACGTAATAAAACCGTTTTCATGACCCTTTCTTAATCTAAATAGTTATACCTGTCTCAGATTTACATTCTCGTCTGATTTCATCATTTGTTACCCTGTCACACATTCGTTTAAAAGACCATTAGCGAAGTAAAAATTGACACACGGTGTAATTATTACGTGTAATTATAAAACGACTGTATAGCACATATTCTCTTCTACGGAGGTATATTGTGGCACCTCACTAGGGCCCAAAATAGCAAAATATTGAAATTTGAGAATTGATATCTTAAAAGATAATGATTTTAAGAAAATTAAAAATAAAATTATCAATGAAACTTCTTGGTTTAGTTTTACTTATTTATTTTTTTGACCAGTGAAAAAATGCCACTTTTATAACGCCTGCATAACACCTGTTCTCCTCTACGGATGCGAATCGAGACATCTCATCACTAAGGCCCAAAGCAGCGAAATTCTGAGTTTCGAGAATATGTGTCTCAGAAGAATATTGGGTGTGCGGTGGTTTGACTTTGTGAGGGATGAAGTAATAAGAGAACGGACGCAGCAAACTTTGGTAACAACTGTCATCAAGCGGAAGCGATACGGTTGGCTTGGTCATGTGCTGCGGATGCCTCCTGAAAGCCTTTACCACGCTTGCCTACTTTACGAGGCATCAGGTTCTCGACGTCCTGGACGTTCACTGCTGACTGTTCGTCGGCAGTTCATATCAGAACTACGGGACACGAACCTAACTTAGAGGGGGGGGGGGCATAGGAGCTGGCGGGAGATGTCTGAAGGCTCTTTATGGACACCACATGCTCCAATATGGAAAGGTGATGAATTTAAACAAGCTAACGATAGGACCATAATATAGGTATTGTAAATACCAAAACTATCACATAGGTAAAGTATATTCGCATTAAAAAAAACCGGCTTTGCTTTATCAATCGGGAAAATGTTATTACTTAAAAATTGAATATATGTTACAACTCATTTATCAAGATTATTCATTATGTTTTCTATCTAACTATCAAAATACCTTTTTAATTGATAGTCGTTCTACATTTACAACTTATTAATTTCTTTACACGCAAAAGCAATAATGCACTCTGTGTGGTCTTTGCGGAAAAAGGCGCCTCAAAGAAGCGTTCTAATATTTGATTAATGTTAAGTATTTGATATAAATTTAGACCAGAGCCGGTGCAGAGGAATGTCTATTTGAACAATACCAAGTTGGGAACATATCAATAACGGTTTTGGTACAACCGGACTGCCTGACGAACGAATATGGACGCACGCAAAACAAGAATATCGTAATAAGTAGATAATAACTTGAACGTTATTTAAAATAACTTGAACGTTATTTAAAATAACTTGAACGTTATTAAAAATAACTTAAACGTTATTTAAAATAACTTGAACGTTATTAAAAATAACTTGAATGTTATTTAAAATAAGAATCAGAAAATTGGAATGCTAGGGTCGTTTATTTATATATATACGAGTATTATTGAACTTTCAGGACTTCTTACGGCCAGTTGCACCACAAACGGTTTTTTAATAATAACAGGGATGGAGAAAATTATAGAGAAGGAAATATGGAAGTCGATATTATCTGTCATTGACTGGTTTTAGTGGCCACTTTACACACTGTATAACGTTAATTATTTTGCCTTTGTTTGAACATACATTTTTCTAAAAATTTTTAATTCGTTGATTTTAACAAAGTTTAATATTTCTTTCTCTTAAGTATTCTGGATCTTTGCTTTAATTCGTTATAATTGATTAATTCTTTGAAAAATAAAATCCAGTATTCTGTCTATAAACATTTTGTCAAACTAAACATTTCAAATGTTAAGTTGAAAAAAGATTTCAAGTTAAAGTTTCCAACAAAAAAAAGGATTTTTCGCATGCCTGATGTTTTGTGCTCAAATTCATCACTATAATTGGTCCTTCAGGCCTGTGTAAAAAAAAAAAAAAAAACAAAAAATTGTAACCATAATAAAATATATTAATAAACTAGTACTTTTTGTGAAAATATCTTGCTTTATCTTCCGTTTTCAAGCAAAAAAAGAGAAAAAAAAAGCAGTATTCGTTCTAAAAAAATACTTATAATATGCATAACACGTTAAATAACAGGTTTTTAAAAATATATTTTATCAGATTTCAAATATTAGTTCCTACAATATGTTCTTTAGATAATTTTAGTTCTTACTATTGACGCAAATGAATCAATTTTCAGACCATTTCCTAAAAGTCGTTAATGAATTGTGGTGGAAAAATCGAGTTAAGAAAGAGTGGGATTTAAAACTCGGACCTTTGATCCCTGAGTTTGCAATATTGCCGCAACCATATTTATCGGTAGATAAATACATATTGTAACATAATATTGCTATAAGTATTGATTTAATTAACATATTTTAAGCGCCCTCAGCAGGCTTTTATATTTGAAAAATATTATATCTCCAGTAAGTTTACATATTTGTAAACTGAAAAGTCATATACTATTCAAAATAAAAAAAATACCAATGGAAAAAAATATTCATAAAACTAAAAAAATAATAACACAAAATGGCCAAGTGACCCAACAAATTATTCTATTTTTAATAAAAGCCTTTCTGTAAATTTTGAAATTTGTGAATATGGACCGGCTGATTTTTATCTAAACTTAACCGGGCAGTGTTAAAACACATTCTCATATTCCTTTCGTGCGCCTTGCACGAAAACCCCATGCCCATGTATTAGGCTTAATAGCGTCCGTACTTAAATTATGCTTTTTTAAGTAACCGAATTATTTGGGTTTTTATGATTTACCCAAATATTTCAATTTTGGAACCATTTTCAACGAGTCAGTTTTCACTATTACAAAATGGTAATCTTGTTGGGATAGAGTGAGATTCGAACTTCAGATCTCTGTCCCGTAAGTCCGCAAAACTTGCTGCTTGAACAAAACTCGAGTATATTTTTTATTCTATTATGTTTAACAGCGTTTATTTCGCCTGTTTTCTACCTGACTCAATTAGGCGCTTGGTATTGATTTTCTTGAGTTTGTAGTGAGGAGATGTCCTCCGGTAAGGGTGCATGGTGGTGTATATTTCGTTAATAGTACTTACATGTAATGATGTTGCGCAATACAAGTAGAAGATAGCGAAAGATTCTTCGTATGTACTGAGTACATATTTATCCTCTGTGGCACAGGGGGTCCCAATAAAGCATGTTCATAACATAATGGTTGGCAATTAAAAAGTGACCGCCGCAGAGAGATGGCGGGACGGCTTTGTTTGTGGCACCCGCTACAAAAACTTACTGCTTGATTAATCGGGCCGCTCGGTAACCGGGGTAAATTACTCACGGCTGGTTAGGGGGTACACTTTATTGTAGGCCATGGTCCACAGACACGCAACTAAATCATACTCACGAATCAAAAGTTGCCTATTGTTTCAGTGTAATTCAAGCGCACATCCCATGTCTAATGAGTGTTCTTGACTCGATGGCCTCATTAATCCATATCCGCACTGATAGAGCATTTGGTATCCACAGTCTCTCTTGGCCTCTCTGTTAACGGCCAACTCCTGTGCGTGGTTCATATATGAACTATAGACACACTGTCAGCCATGGAGTCCAGGATTGCGACTTGATGCCTTGTAAGTAGACAAGCATGGTAAAGGCTGGTTCGTATCCCCACCGCTTGATGAGAGGTGTCACAGAAAATTGCTTCGTCTTTTGACTTATTTTCACATTCATTAAAAAACCACTGCATACCCAGAATTCATCTTAGAGCCCAGTGACTCGACACAATAAAAAAAAAAATCTATCCCGGCTCAGTCGAATATTAAAACTGAGATCTAAAGTTAAATGTGAAAAAACAACAAAAAAAATAATAGGCTGATTACAGATTAATTAAGAAAGAAATATGAAAAGATGATCGACAAATTATGTATATATTATTTATGTCATAATACTATACTACCTTTTAGAGGGTCAAATACTTAACTCGTAACGTGTTTTATAAAATTGTAAAGTACTAAAGCAGCCTATTATAACTCGGTAGTCAGATGGCAAAAGGAATCATCTGTAATTTTTAAAAATGTTCAGGAGAGTGAAAATACGACTTAATTTCGCGACTTTAATCCACAAACAAAATAAAAATCGAGTGACTTTTCAATTATTAATTATCATTTTAAATTGTTTCATTTCTTTATCTGTATTCACTAAAATATTTATTAAAACTGTTGAAAACTGAAAAACCGAAAAAATTACAAATGGTCCCATTTGCCATTTGATTACCGAACATAATTGTCATCATCATTTCCATATGGCGCAAAGTGGTGTACAGGGCACTGAATTAGTACTATCAGGTAAGGTAATCAGTCTTACATTTTAGGTACCCGTCCACGAGCTATAAAACAAAGCAGTGAAGACTCACCCTTTAAATCAATATTTTACGTTCACCTTTCCAGGAATTCAACCTAGGACTTCAAGAACGCAAGGCAAACACGCCTACCATTACAGAATAAAGTGTACTTATCCCCGCACAATTCCCATCGAATAAATAGCACTCATCCAGCGTTCTGATTCTATTTCACACTCAAAATTTTATTCTTTATCCACCCGGACACAGAAAAACTTTAGAATTACGTAAAATTATTAAATTGTAAAACACGTTAGTAAATAAATAAGGAAAAAAACATAATGGCGTCGTGATGTTAAACTGTCGTGAAAATATTGAAATTAAAGTAAAACATTTACGAAAATAGTGAAAGTCCCCATTAGAAAAACAAAAAGTTTTTTTGGGAACAGTAAACCCGAAATAAAAAAACCTCCTGTTAAATTTTGTGTAAAGTTTAAATAAAAACAAAGGGACGGGAGTCTTAAAAATAAAGCAATTAACGCCATATGTCGCTCCAGACGCGTTCAGAAATCACATTTTTTGCACCTTCCGATTTGATTGGGTTCCTTTTGCCATGAACCTGTTGCATACCTTTATGGCTTATCGATCATTGTTCGTCCAACCTGTTCGTCTAACCTGTCCGCCCAATTATATAAGGTTCTTGTTACATATTTATACTAATAGGAGCTTTTGAACTGTGTTTGGCCAGGATGCTCAGTACCACGCGCCTATACAACAGGTGTAAGGTATTGTATCGTTTGGGATTTGGTTGGAGGCTAAACATATCTACGTAATACATTTAAATGCTTGAGATTGTTTTTATAATCATTGTATATTATGCAGGTAAGGTATCCGTAAAGTCGTTAGAATAGTATAATAATAAAAACAATTTAATGGAGGTTTTTAGTGTGTTTAAAACTGCAATAGCTTTTACATGAAATAAAAAAAAAAAAAACTTGTTATTGATAAGAATAAATGAAAGTGATATTATTATTTATCACTTTTTGTATTCTTATTGCAGCACATCAAAGGCAAGATGATTTTTGTACTCTTCAGATTTAGTTAAAATTTTAATTTTCTTTTGCTGATTTTAAATTCTTATACCTACATAAATTATTAGTGTTTTTCCTGAAATCTGTGTAAATGATAAAATTTACTACTATAACTAGACTTACTGATCTGTTGTGTTGCAAAAAAACAACTTGTTTTGTGAAAAAAAGCAAAACAAGGTTTTTATGCAAGTTAAGTATAAAGGGTACACTATATTATTTATAATGATCGATTTTGCGCTTAGATACAACAGAAAACCGGAAAGGGTTAAAAACATTTGTAGGTTCACAACACGATTATTGTATGGATACAAAGCTTTGTGCATGGTCATTCTTCTGTCAATATGTTGCTAGACTTAATTACTATTTTTGGGATTGATTAAAAATTGGCAGGAAAGGTGCAACATATGGTCCCTGCTGTGTTTCTTGCGAGATCTGTCCAGGATGCAGGATTTCGCGTAGTCACTTCCTAGGTAATCTAAACTGCAATTTGGTGTGCTGATTTAGACCAAGATACGGATGATGCATGGTTTCTGCCGAAGGTGTTTTGATCCTATTATTATATCAACATCTAGTCAGGTATTGCTCTCCATTATTTTTTCGATGTGAAATAGAAATAAAAATGATTTTATTTACTGCCCAATTATTATATATTTTTTGCATTATGTCCGGCTTTGAATTTGTAATTTGTTTCATTTTGTATTTTACAGGGTTTATTAATATAAACTGGTTTATACAAATATTAAAAAAAACAAAACATATTTTAAAGACGAATGCAATTTGATAATACTTGAGGCCTCTTAAATAATTTATTCGGAAGAATTACATCTACGTCTAGAAAAGTTCTGATTAATTTGCACAAGAGTCGAAGGGTGGTTGATTATATTAGTTTAACGCAAATAAGAGCAAAATATGAGCCAATGATATATATCTAACTCTAATACGATATAGATATAGATAGATACGAAGGGTCACGGCAGGTTATAAGCCTTGTTTATGGTAATGCTTAGAGTTCATATTCCCTTCTCCGAAAAATTCTCAAAAATTCTAATAATTCTAATTCTAATAATAACTTTCCATTGCTTGACTTCAAAAATTAGAACAAACGAAAAACACCGTTTGTATATAAATCGATATCAATATTTATTTTTTAATGTATATTGTTCTTCATTTACAACTTGCATGTGCTTTTTTTTTAAATTCAAAGAAAAATTCATAAAGCCCAACTGAATAACGATAATGCCATTCATCAGTAGATACTTTTAAAAATGAGCTTTTTAAGATTCAAATGTATGATCTTTTTTTATGTTGTTTTTAGATCTATTCATTCTGTAACAAAAAAAATATTAGTATGTAAACATATTTATGTTTGCACATATATAAATATCAAAATTATGTACAAGATAGAAAATGGTAATATTAAAATCAAAATTATCGTATATAATACCCATATTATAACGGAGACGAAGAACATTTTAGAGAAGAGAATAAAGAAATCTAGGCATCTACAAGGCTTAATTCCTGTCGTCGGCTGTTTTTTTTTAAAGAAGAATATTTGAGTTCTTATTATTTACTCAAATATTTACATATTTAGACCATTTCCTAAAAGTCGTAAATACCTTGTGATGGAAAAATGGAAATCGAGTTGTAGTAGAGTGGGATTTGAACCTCGGACCTTTGGTCCGTGAGTCCACAATACTGCGAGACCACAACCTGGATCAAAATTAAAGTTTAGTAGTCACTTTACACACTGTGTGACATTCACCATTCTGCCTTTATTTGAAAATCTATATTGTTTAACTGTTCCATCTGTCGATGTGAAGTAAAATGAGCTGAAACCTTCATTGAAACATGAAAAAAGATAAACGTAGACCTTACACTTTTCAGTGCCTATATATGCATACTGTACTTAATTTACTTCACATAACTGTATTTAAATTTTGTGTCTATTTTTTTGTTCGTTTTCACCGATATGTGTTGCTTGTGACAAACATAAATACTAACAAATTCAATTCTGTAATTTCTGAAAACCATTAAAAATAGTCGTAAGTGCAAATTCATGTCATATACCTACTTACACAAAACGATACGATATATATTCATCCCTATAACTCGTCTTTGTTCCGGCTGTCATTTTGACACCAGTAGGCACGCGTTATGGAGATATTATCTCGTGCCTTAGCTCGCAAGACATAAAATCAATCCAACTCATTCCTCAAGTTGCTAGAAATCCGTATTCTTATAAAGAGGACCAAAGCCGTAAAATTAACGATCTTGATTTTTATGCTTACTTATTTAGCTTTTTTGAAAGAACAGTTTTGCGCTTAAAGCAGTTAAATAATTTTAAAATTATAA
The DNA here is from genome assembly GCF_059751315.1 of Micrasema longulum. Lineage (NCBI taxonomy): Eukaryota > Metazoa > Arthropoda > Insecta > Trichoptera > Brachycentridae > Micrasema > Micrasema longulum. The sequence goes on from NW_028277234.1 coordinate 133,467, forward strand.
GCAAAATACTGTTTTATTAAGGAAAATCCAAATAAGGAATATGAAAAAAGACATTTGAAGTGAAAGTATCGAAAATGTACCCATAACTTTGATTCATTTTGTGAAAAATAAGTACTTTTTTCACTGTTCACATGTTTTCTACACATCAACTCATAAAGCCCACTGGCTTAAAAAAATATGTTTGTGGCGGTGTTGAGTTAATTAAGATCCAGTTTTAAATGTGGCTAATTAGGCATTTTTGTGGGTTTTAAAATAAAACTGTTTAATCAAAAAAGGCACTGAATCATAAAAAGATAAGTGGCAAAGTTTTATGCGCAATTTTTCATGTTTAGCTAAGAAAAATAAAGTAAAAAAATTACTTTTCACATAACCGATAATTTACAATACTATTGGGTCTAATCGGCCCCATCTCCAGTAGGTATACGTCAAGAAGAAACGCGGACTTTTCTTTGTACATAAGTATTCCGTATTTTCTGTACTTTATGCACTACGGTGCAATTGTAATATCAATGCTGTGCCCTATGCACCATTGAATGCAGATAGGGCAACTGTGATGCGTAAATGCTGACAATTTTCTTTTCTCTTTTTGCTACCCCGCTTCCCAATGACCCTGGAGCCTAAATAATATGTTTCTACATGCCACTATAGAGTGGATTTACTCTCTTCTGTTCACGCATTATTATTATTTATTAAAAATGTCGTTTTCATTCTTTTGAATATTAATTTGTTTTGTTTAATTTTGTTATTATATTTATACTACTACAAGCACTACAATTAATGATAAGAATCATAACACGTTTAAACAATTAATGATATACATACAAGTTTTTTTTTAGAAAAATATTTTTTTCTTTATATTCAGTAATTTCTATTGTTTTTCTGTAATTTTTTGTTTGTTAATTTAATGAAATTGATTGCAATTTTTTAGGTATTTTTACTGGAAGACAAATTATCAATATTATTATTAAAGAGGTCATCTGTTAAAATATATGTCAAGATTATAGATTTATAATTTTGAGACATTTTTACACAACAGTTTAAACCTACATTGCACGACAAATTAACATAGGATGGATTGATGTTTAATATATAACATGTTTTTCAAATACTCATATTTAAATTTATAATATAAGAAATTTGACACTGATTTGAGTCTTCTGAACACTTTATTTTATTTTTACGAATGTAAAAACAAAAAAACCGTGACAATTGTTTCGCCTTGTAATGGCATTTTTAAACAAATGTAAATAATAGATTAATTGAATGTCCTTATATAGTTATATAATTCACGGTACTTAAGTAAAAATTAAAATAATCTTATGAACTATAGAATTTACATTAATCATTATTGTAGGAAAAACTAATAGTTAAGTCAATAGAAAATGACCTAACAGGGCGAAACAATTGTCACGATTTTTTTGTTTTTATGCTTATAAAAATAAATTAAAGTGTTCAGTAGATTCAGATCAGTGTTTGATTTCTTATATGATAAGTTTAAATATGGATTTCTACAAAATAAACACCAAATCAACAAATGCTTATATTTTATTAATAAAAGGCAAACGCATTTACCAGTACATCAAGAGGCTGACTATTATTCACTTAATTTCATTTTTAAAATACAAAAGAATATAATAAATGTCAATCCATCTTAATTTTACGGTGTTGGTGGACTCGGAAGATGCGTGTGAAATAGGCCTGAGGACGATGAAAATATGTATGGTCTGACTGAGCGAATTGCTGATTTCACACGTGCTAACCAGAATCCGCGCCATATGGCTTGTGCAGTGTGTTCGGTACACCTGCGCCCGCATTTGGTGTATCTTGATTAGCGACCGTTCCGTAAGGTAACACGCGATCTATCCGGGAATCCACTCCCGATAGCTTGTGACAAGATCGCATCAAGATTCCACTTGTTTACTCGGCCTGCATTATGCTGAAAGGTGGTCAGGCAACCCTAAGAGTTGACGATCGCAGGATATTTTTGTGAAAAAAAAAAAAAAATTGTTTCTGTAATCTGTAATTTTAGGAAATAGCAACAAATTTTACATGAAATGGATACTTACAGAATATGAAAATAATGATGATAAAAATTTGAAAAAAACTGTATATTATAGATTTTTCAATGTATATACTTAATGTATTGATTAATAAATTACAACATAGATAATTAATTACTAACATAGATAGAGAACAATTTAGGGAAAAGAATATGAAAGTATAGGCATTTGCAGGGTTTATGACCTGTCGTTGGCTGGTTTAACTAGTCACTTTACGCACTGTGTAACATACACCATTTTGCCTATGTTTAAAGATCCATATTTCTTCAATTCTTCCATATGTTGATTTTAGCGAAGTTAAATACCTGAAACCTTCATTGTTGTGAAGAGATTCATTCGATCGAATTATTTCAAATGCTAGGTAACGCCTGAAAACAATTTTCAAATTTTGTCGACAACATTTGGGCTAACTCAAAATATTGATATGAAGAGATTAGTTACAATACATACGCTACGATGACGCTATAGCCCAAATCGAGCCTTAGCCTCCTTAAAAAAATAATTTTAATTATGTAAATATATATATTACATCCAAACAAAAAATAATAATGTAAAAATAGGAAAAAAAGGAACAATAATAAAATTAGCATGGAAAAAATCAAAGTAAAATATTAATAAGTTTTAAAATAAATGAACCCGCAAATTAATTATATTAAAAGTTTTTGATATAAACATATTGATTATATTAAAATGTTATTAATATAAAACTTGTTTTAGACATAAACATATTAATTATATAAAAATGTTTTTGAAATACATGTGTATTTTTGTAATGATTGCTGAAATGATATATTAAAGTGTAAATCATTCTTTTTACAGTTTTGTTTTGTGTTTTGGAGGTTTTATGCAAACGAAATAATTAATTTATGTCTTTTTAATAAATTTCTTCAGAATTCATTTCTTTCTGTTTTCTGATGAAAAAAAGTATCTGAAAGGTTTTTAATTAAGCAAGGTAGATAAAAGTAAATAAATTATTGTGAAATAAAATTTTGTTATTAGTGTTACACAATTTTTATTATTTTACCAAAACACTACTACAGTTTCTGGAAAGTAATCCTCCCATCGGCGGTGGCGAGTGATATAATTTAGTTTTATATCACCCGTCGATAGGAAGAGCGTTCTCCCTAAATAGTAGTAGTGTTTTTGTAAAATAATCAAAATTATGTAACTCTAAGAACAAAGTTTTATTTCATAATATGTTTTAATCATAGAATTAAGAATAGTCCAGAAGGAGAATAGAATCATATTTGAATACATCGGACTGTGTTCAAAAATCCCCCCACTTTGCCCAACTTTCACCGCGCGCATGCTTGTAGTCACCGCGTAATGTTGCCAGATTGCGAAAAATATAACCACAACACAAATGTAAGATAATTATATTAAAATACAAAAAGTTCTCAAAAATTTTATTGTACACTAAAAAACATTGATTGACACAACACAGTAAATTAATAAGAGTAATTGAATTAATGAACTTTAAACTTTAGAAATGTAACAAATTTTACTCTACAAAATTCTAAGAAATAATATATGGTAAGCAAATTGGCGTAAAAAAATTGACTACCCTGGCAACACTAACAAAATATCCATTTTGTTTTCTTTGACAATCTGACTGAACAATTTCATTTTAAAGCAATGCATTTGCTTCTTACACATGACATGTGATCCCATCCTGTTTCTTTTTTATTCCAGCAGTATTTCTATACTTTAAAACGACACAACACGGCATAGTTGAATTCAATTCGAGAGTTGCGTACTAAGCGACGTCTCCAAAAAAAATTATGGGTCAAAATGTAAAACTACTTCTTTAAGAGTAGTTTAATCGCCTTCTGTTTGATGCGCGTATGCGGTTTCTGGACTTTTCTTAATTCGATGGTTTAAATATATAAAAATATAAAGTCACGTAGTAAAAAACAAATAGTTCTGATTTACGCAACTTATTTAAAACCAAGTTACCATGGTGACATTTGCCTCTTAAAGAACATAATTTTACACCTCGAATGGCATAATATTCAACTCAAAACGGTCATTTTTAGAGTTGGTGTCTTACCGGAACGGCATTGATATATTGTAATAAGATGTTAATTTTAAGCACCTATTAATGAATTGCAATAATGCAATTCAGTGAGACTTATTGTATAATAAATTTTAGTAATGGAAAAAACTGTAGAAATAAAAATACATACCTGTACATGTATGTATGTAGAAATACATATATGTAGAACAAGTCGCAGTACCCAATAATTGGCTCCTTCGCCACCCAACGCGTTACGCGAATCTTTTCCCATAGGCTGTTAGATAAATTGGTCGTGTCTGTTACGTGAATACTGACTCAATTATTTCCACCGCTTGTAAATCCATCCAAAACTATCAATTAGCACACGATCGAGCATCATATAACATGAGAACAAGACTTAATACGCGCTAACCCACTGACCTAACAACAGTTTTAAGACAATCTCGTGAACCAAAAAAAAAGTACTACCGGAAAACATTTACCCATTTTTTAATTGAAATATTTTGAGTTTGTCCAAATGTTTGTAGACAAAATTCTGAATTTCACCCCCTAGGGAGTTATTAAGATTACTAAATACCATCAGAGATGGAGAACATTTTAGAGAAGGGTATATGGAAGTCTAGGCGTTTATAGGGCTTACGACCTGTCGTTGGCTGGTTTAAATAACCACTTTGCACACTGTGTAACATTCAACATTTTGCCAGCAGTTTTTAAAGTGGCCACTCAAACCAGGTCATGAGCAAGCCCTGTAAACGCCTAGAAATCCATATGCCCTTCTCTAAAATATTCTACATCTCCTATGTAATTTGTTAATTGTTTTTTTATTTATATTTATAAACAATGCTTGTTTTATTATGTAAGGTAATATATATTCGTTCTTACCTAAAAATGAGTAGTCTTATCGAGTCTACTCCTTGTAAATAAACGAATAATTTTGAAATATATAAAAAAAATTAATTTAAACATAAATTTAAAAACAGTTTTTTTTAAATGTATTTATTTAAAACATTACACATACGTTAGTTAATTACAGAGATACAGTTTATAGTGACACAACGGGGAACGACCCATGTCTGTGAACCTGCCCTGACTCGCTAAAAAAAACATGTGGAGTCGGGGCACTTGCAATGCATTCATAAACATACATGCAAATGCATACACACATACATATATAAATTCACATACATAATATACGTATTATATTACATTTATAAATATAAAATTTATATATGTATTTGTATCATAGTATATATATCACGTTACTTATTATTTTTATTTATTTTACATTATACATCTTCTTCGGTATTTTTTGTTTTAGCATTAATAATACACCTAAATCATTTTTGAAAAATTGCAATTCTTGAAGTAATAAAACACAACAAAATAAAATTAATAAAAAATAACAAAAGACAAAAAAATGTAAAATAAAAAACCAGTACATCCTTAACATTACAAAATGATTTAAAAATACCCAAGTGCAACTCTAAGCAATTCAACTAAAATTATAAACATTTGAGAATGAAACATTTTTAATATCCACCCTACAAATTTTTTTAAAAAAGCAAATATAATTCAATAAAAAGAAATGCTTATTGAATGAGTAACCAATTTAATCAGACACACAAAATTCAAAAAAAATGGAGACTGTATTTCAACCTTAATTAAGCATAATAAATATTAGTCTTCTATTTTTGTTTATTTCAATAATAACCTCTACTATTTTCACTATGTATGGTATTTCCTTTCGTAGTAAGTCCGTATGTACTGTTACGATATCTTTCAGGTCCTCGTCCAGACTTCTACATCGCGTCTTAAATTGCATTCGCTCTAAGCTGACAAAGGGACAATGCATCAACAAATGAAGGACACATTTTGGTGTCTCATCGTCACATGGACAGTTATAGATTTCTGACAGCTTAAACTGCGAATAAATTATAATAATAAAAATACGTATATAGTTTTATTCCACTTATATATATATTTTTTTATAAATTTGTTATCAGTGACCGGATTTCGTCGTGACCGACATTATCAGACTGGTGGGAGACTAAACAAATTTATATGTTATATATTTCTTTGTTATATACAAATCTTTTATTTCCATATTTATATAAAATCATGATTTACAACCCCTGCTTGCACTTGTATTTAAAATAGAAATTTGTTTAGTCTCCCACGAGTCCGAAGATGTCGGTCACGACGAAACCCGGTCACTGGTAACAAATTTAAACAAAATTATAAATAAAAGTGGAATAAACCAAAAAACGTATTTTTATTATTATAATTAAAATGCAATTCCACCAAGAAATGTCAGAAGAAAAACTTAATATATTACAAGTAAATGATTATAATAAAAGTATTTTTTTATAAAAATAATAAATAGATAGGTATAATGAATGCGCGGAGTACAAAATATAGAAATATAATTCTATATTTAAAAAAATATTTTTTATTGATTGACTTAGATGATGGTAAATTTCTTATTAAATATCCGTCCCATACGGTTATTTGTTTAATTAATGTTTATAAGCAAGCTTAGATTTCACAACCTGAAGAGGTATTAAGATTTAAATTTATTGCAACAGAGAGGTTGAATATTTTTGAGAATCTAATATAATAGTAATTTACAGGATTTACGACCTGTCAATTCCCATTAAACTCCAACGACAGGTCGTAGGCTCTGTAAATGCCAAGACTTCCATTCTTCCTTCTCAAAAATGTTTTCCTTCTCTGTTGTGTGTATTTGCGTTTATTTATTACAATTTTAGACAAAAATAAATAAATTCAAATCCATCGAATCCATGAGACTCAATTTATTTATCACGACTTCTGTCAACATAAATCAGTGATTCGCAATATAGCGGAGATTCGCAAGTTGAAATATATGTTTAGTAATAGCTTTAATGTACCAATAAACCATTTAAAACATTTATCAATTTAGCAGACACAGACGACTTATTTAAGGTGAGGAAAAATCATTCACATACAAAATTAATTTAATAACTACAAAAGCGGAATTAAAACTCTTTATAATGTTATTATTATTCAATGTTTTTCCTGTTTATCTACAATCGTCATTGGAATATTTCGAATTTATTTGAAAAAATATGTTTTTGATTAATTTTGATAGAAAATGTTTTTATTAGTTGTTGAGATGTAATAAACTAACTTGTTTTATTTCATTTTATTTGGGAAATTAACAGTTCTACATACATATTTATAGTAAACAAAGATATTTGGTGTATAAACTCAGAACTAATAACAGATTTCCACAAAGTATACAAAGTTTGTTAATAAAATATATAACATATTAAATAAATACATTTAAGTTTATACATATAAAAATGTTATTTTCATGTACTCGTAAATATTTTTCAATAATCAATTTTTTTTTTTTTTTTTAATAACAGTAAGTTATCGTAAATTGGGCGGGATTAGGACAAGGATTCTTGAAGAGAGGATAAGAAGGGGAAGGAAGATGTACATATTTATTATTATAATGTCTACTGAGTTAGATAATGCATTTTTAGTGTAAATTTTAAATCTGACAGAGTGATGTTTGTGTAATCTATATCTTATAAAAATATAAATAAAATTTATAGAATTAGGTGTATCGGAGTACTGCGGTAGTGGCCATTTGGAGTGTATCTTAGTCAAATTTACTACATAAAAGGTGAGGATCAGTTTTACGCTTCAGGTGTCAGTCCAGGGACAATGTTTTTGCGGTGTAGAACCAACTACTTTCAAAATAAATATTTTACATCCCCGTGTCAGGAATAAAATTCAGAATCTCAACCATGGTAAAAGAACGCTCTAACTACGATTACAGTATAATCCGGACTTATCGACACTCGATTTCTCTCTTATGTCAAAGATGCGGATTCCTTATTCACATTTTAATCACAATTAAAATGTTACAATTTGAATATTTTGCGAGTTTTTTCTTCCCTCTCCTTCTTTCCTTTCTTTCCACAAAACAAAATGTGGATTAAATAAAACTTAGGTCAATTTCTATTTCTTTTTCAAAAATATTTTATCTACAAATCTTTTAATTAAATAAAAATTTTTACGATTCTATTATACCTACAGTGTGTTCATATTTATCATGTATTTTTTAAAAAGAAAATAATTGTAGTAGGTAGGAAGAAATTGCCTTAAGGAAATATGTCCGTTCGCACATGTTTAAAAACTGCATTATATGTATAAGTACAAAGTGTTAAAATAAATAAACAAATTGTCCCTTTTCACGATTTTTACCTGACAGTAGCCATCGAACCAAAAACACGCGTAACGGGGTTAGTTATGGCGTAAAGGTTTGATAGTTTGTTTTAAAACTATGGACTTTATATGATGAATTGTATTTAGGCTAAATTAGTTAAAAAATCCTTGCTTTTATCAAGCACCTGTTCAGATACCCAGGTCAAAAGATGTTGCAAATAACACCCGAGACCGGATGCTCATTACATTCTATTCAAATCAAGCCTATAAAATTTACAAAAGTGTCCGGACTTCGGAGCGTGGGTGGGTAAACCTTCGTGAATATTCACAACGTTATTCGGCCGCCTTGGCTTAACTTGGCCATCACGGAGGCCACGTTTGCATTGTGGAATAAAAAAATATATAAAATAAATAAAAAGTTTACTGTTTCAAGCTACAAACGAGTTTAAAATAAATCAACAATTTCATTGATCATATACCTACTGAAGCTTAAGACTGATCACCTTACTTTTATAAAACAAATTATCGCGATACGTCACATTTCAAATACTAATGTAGTGACCTATGCACTATCAAGTGCGGATAGGGAATGAGTCTAAAGATGACAATGACTTGAAACTGAAGCATTTTCATGTACTATACATTCGATAAGGTAATATTTGATACACGTGCGCTACGTTCTTGTTTATTTAAACAATTATCAATGGGTGCTTTACTTTTTAACGGCCATTTTAAGACTTTTTTCAACATTTAATATTTCAGATGTATTACAATTGTTTAACATTTTTAAACGTAAATTTCTGTTTACGATATCTATTACCTACAAATTATTTCCGTGCATTATGAAGAACTTTAGAACCTTCTGCCACCCAGGCTCTTTAATTGGGTGTCGTAAAATGATTTAGGCTAGTGAATAGCCCGCTGATGGAGCAAAAAATCGTGTGTGGCAAAAAAACGTTCGTGCTGTACCGGCCGGGTTAAAAAAACCTGCCCGACCAAAAAGGAGAGAGTGGCACCTGTGGACACCATGTTGTACTAATGAGACATGAGGATGCTAAATATGAAAAGAGGCTCCGTATTCTGTGACTAAATTGCCGGGTTATGTGTGAGTGCCGTACGTAGGTACACGCATTGTCACGGCGAGTTGTGAGTTGGGGTTATTCTCGAGTGCGTATTATATCATCATTAATTTGAATGATTTGATATGTGTGTGAAATCAACGCGTTTCACGTTTTATTGTATGTGGAAGATGGAACATCTTGCTTTCTTTAAATTTATGTTACAGTTCCTTAATTGCAAGTGTCCAGCAGGCGAACGGTAACTTTTTTGTAGATAAACTACAAATATTTATTTTTTCATAATTTGTACCAGCATGTAGATACATACACGTAAATAATAAAGTATCCACACAGCTTCTTTTTCTGTGGTTTTGTGTAAATACATCATCTCCCCGCTTCAGTTGATGACAACAGACCACGGAATACCTACTTATTTATAATTAAAATAATTATTACCTGTAATCCACCAATTCAACTTTAACAACATTATGGAGTCATCAGGTTTTTAATTTTTATTTTTAAAATAATACAGGTCTAAGAAATACTGTCCAGGATAAAAACTTTTTTTTCGTTTTTGTAGCATAAAAATACTTTTAAATTTGTTATTTTGAATTTCCGAAAAAACGGTCATTCCATTGGCCACGCCCCTAATACGTCACGATTCATGTTTATTTGTTTAGAACAATTTCACAAATCTTGACGTCACAACAACCAAGGCTAAACGTGTCGTATTTTTCTACCAATGTACTTTTATTAAATTTCTTTTTTACATTTATGTATGAATACATTTCTCCACAATATCCATATTGATTTCGAAAACACAATGAATGGTTCTAAATACATTTCTAATATTTTTATAGATATTCGTAGTATGTTATATTACCGAATAAATATCTTCGCTATATATATATATGTAGGTATATAGTACATTATTTAAGTACAATACATATGTGCAAAAGTTTAAAAAAAATAAAACAATGACATTCATTAGATATATTTCCAAAAATATTATGGCAACAATATTAATACTGATCACCGCCACGTGACCGCCACCGTCCATTCCGATTCCTTATAAAAATGAATCATGGCAAAACTTGACACATGCACCAAGCAGAGCGCCACTAACATTACATTAAGACGGCGAACAAAATATCTGGTGTCTTATCTCAACTGTATACTATCAAATGGTCCGAAGGAAATAATGTTCAAAATACTGCTCTCCAAATAGAGAAGCTTCAAATAATATTTGTAACTTACTTACTCAAGGAGGAAAAATAGCGACTGGGTTTTGAGATGTTTCAATACAATACTCATTTTATATAAGAACAAAAGTTGAAGTAATCAGCCAGTTTTTTCTCCCACTGTAAATGGGCTGGGCACTAGTTGCGCTTATTAATATTTAGATTTATTTTTTGAGGAAGATATAAACGGTAGCGTTATATTATAATACGTATAAATTATATAATTTATGAAATATTATTGAATATTCGTATATAACCACTTACTGACTTTTCTATGTCTATCGGTTTCGAGACGTAACCGTCTCTTCGTCGGGATACCAGTTAAACCAACATGCAAAACCCACTGTACACCTTGACTATAGTTGTTGATCAAAAATATAAAACCAACACAAAATGCATTCTAATAAGCAACCCTTGCATGTTCTGATTAGGTTAAGAAAATATTTTATGATGAAGGAGAAATACTTAAAAAAGAGGGAGGTGGTAAAGAGAAAGACGTGAGTTGAATAGGTGACCATTACAATGGATCATCGTATTATAGGCTATATTGAAATGTTATTTGATTATTGATATAGGAACATTATTTTTTAAAGTTTTCTTAAAGTAAAATATTACCTTAATTTTTACTTTTAACCCTTTATTATTTGTATACAAGATTTTGACTCATGTGTCTCAGTATTAAAATTATGATTAAAATTGATTAGGTGATTTGCAGATTCGGAGAAATCGCTATGGTGAAGACACCGAATAATATGTTCTCTAAAACGAATATCAAAATTTCTTGATGTTCTTCCAACGTAAACTGAAGGACAAGTATTGCTCTTTAATCGGTAAATACCTAAATTATTTGATCGGCTATTTTTGTCTTTATTAATAAAGAAATAATTTGCAAATATTGTCTTTTGCATAAAAAGCAGGTTTGATGTTATTTAGTAAACATTTGTATACGTTTGTTACGTAAAGAATTCTTCTTCATTTATTATAATTTTTAGTATTATTATATTCACTCTTGACAGGATATAAAATTTGTTTGATTGATTTTTTCCTTAGTTTCCTATTTCAAAGAGTATTTATTAAATCAATTGCATACTCATTATTAATGGCAATTTTTTTTCTTTAAATATAATTATTTTTTGATGTTAAGTTTAGAAAGAGGTAGACGTTGAAAAATCACAATGTTGTTTTACGAATATACAAATATTAAATAACATTAAGTAAAATGTTTGACAGCAAAGTTAATGCTTTAAACACTAATAATATTTTATTTCTGTACCCGTAGTTAAAACAACTTTTTTTTATTTATCGATAATTAAATTTAATGGTAAGCTGCGTTTTTTTAAATATTTTTTATTTATTTTCTTTTATTCAAGAAACATACAGTACAGTTACAAAGTTTAATATTTTACACAGTATAATCGAATATATGTACAATTTGCCCCTGGTGTCTAGACGGAAAAAGAATACAATTTTGTGTGGGATATTTAATAGAACCAGAATTTTTGAAAAATGTTTCTGACCCGATTATTACTCTCAGATGAAAATAGTAAAATAGGAAATCAAGGGGATAAAAATTACTCGTAGCAATGTGGTTAGCGCGTATGCCTACCATACTTGAGGTCCCGATTTTGATTCCTGGCAAGGTTGACGGGAAGTATTTGTTTTGACGGTGGTTAAACTCTGCATTATTTTATTGTCCCTTGACTTTTACCTGAAACGTAAAACCAATCATTTTCTCTTATCCCATGTACTCGTATATATGATGGAGGTTCGGTGCATTTTATGTTCCAATGCAGCGCCCTATACCTCATCAGGGGTGATATTCCAAACGCTCTCGTGGCCGTTGAAACAGCGTTTATCTCGCCTATTTTGTATGTTAATAGGTAAAGTGTTTTCTATGGCCGTGAGAGTGGTTTAGAATACCACCGCAGGTAAATATAGGGAAATGACGATAAAAATGATTAATTTGTGTTTAAACAATTTGATTTGTGGCACGTTTAAAAAATCAAGAATGGTCATAAATTCGTTATAAAAGTTATTTGTCTGCTTCGTGGTTATACAGTTAGAGAATTTGCCTTGTATGAAGATGTGTCGTATTCGATTCCCAATGAAGTTTATACAAAATCTTTAATTAAAAAAAGGTGGACTGGAAGCGTAAAAATATTCTTATTACCATAGTCTAACAAAAATAATTTAAATAGCGTCGGCGATACTGCAAAACTACGTAACCTGTTTTTTTTTTTACAAATACTGAAATAAATTCCCTATGGGGACTAAGAGCAGTTAGTTTAAATTATTGCTATTTTTACTCTAAATAATGATAGTTTTTCTGATTTTCCAGCAACATTTTTGGTTGACAAAAATTGTGAGTAATATATTAGCAGTCAATGATTTCCTGCCAAAAAAATCAATCAATATTTACGCGCTAGTAGAGTATCATATACGATATGCTGCGGTTTGTGTTCTAATGCAGTACTTCCAAGCACCATAAAAGGGAATTGTGATGACATTTTTTACACCACAATAGGTAGAAATAATGATGTTTGTAAAATAACAGATGTAAATTAAAACACAAAACCCATTGATAAAATTTTAATCGTTGTTGTCTCACCTGGAATAAAAAAATACGCTTCAAGTTTTTTTACACACCAATTTCATATTAACTTTGTAATATTTTTCATAGTTATTTTCCTTCTGAAATCAAAATACAACACTTATAACTAATGTATACTAAATAAACAAGTTTTTACTTAACATACTCCATCTTACATAGTGTGGCAAATATTGCGTTACCCTTGGCAATTTGAAAATTCAGATGAAATATGTAAATATTTCCTTAGTTCATATTTTTTTCTGTGTAATTTTGTGGCAAAGTTTTTTTTTCTTTATTGAGGCCATCTACCATACCAAGAAACGATAGAATTGACCAAAAACAAGTAAGACAAATTATAATTATAGAAATAATTATAATAAAATATAGCAAAGAACAAAATTAGACTTCCATTTAGGAAAAAGGCAAAGTCACAAAATTCAATTTTATTTAAAACAATTAAAAAGTATTACGAAATGGAAAAAATATTTATGAAGAAAAACACATATCAAAATTTAAAATAATGGTCAAGACATATGTGATATTTGTTCATAAAAATTATAAACTCTAATAAAAAAACAGAATTTTGGAAAAAAAATTATCGGAACCAGCATGAACACGATCACAATACTAGAGAAAAGAACAAAATTAGACTTCCATTTAGGAAAAAGGCAAAGTCACAAAACTCAATTTATTTAAAGCAATCAAAAAGTATTACGAAATGGAAAAAAATATTTATGAAGAAAAAAACATATCAAAATTTAAAATAATGGTCAAGACATATGTGATAAACAACTTATAAATTAAATATATTTGCAATGTTATTATTAGAACACACATAACAATATGTATGATATGTGTGCCCTACTTTAAGATTTAAATAAAATTTAAAAAAAGAAATAACAAAATCAGAGAAGGAAATGGGTAACAGTGTGTTTGACATAAACATAAACATAATGCATAAGCATATGAAAGAATAAAAAAAATTGCTAGATGTATTAACGTATTCACAACTTCACTTATAAAATTTTACGTTAAATTGAAACAAGCTATGCCAGAAAAAACCCACCAAAAATATATACATAATGGCTAAAATAAGTTTTTAATGGTATTTTTTTTTGCAAAGTGTTTGAACTGTTAATTGATTGTAATAAAACCAGTGTTCTGAAATGAATTTCGGAATAAAGGTACCCGCGCAGGAAGTTATTGATTACGAAGGTATGAAAAAGAACATAAATGTTGATGAACAATTATATATTATGATATCCAATGTCTATATCAGGCATCTTCATAAGATTCTTGGTTTAATATTCAAAACTCTCACGTCAAACAAGATATAAATCGTTCAGGATTATGTATGTTATAAACGCAACCATTGGATAAATTTTATGAATCGTAAATTGTAGGAAGGGATACGATGGATTTACACCGTGACCGGAGAAACATTTTTATAATAAATTTGTTAGTACAATAAATTTTGCAGATACCCAATACTTACTTTTTGTTAATATTTGAAGCAAGATATTGACTGCCCAAACTCATTTCACGTTAATTTATGTGTAACAGATAATTGCTGGTTTACTAAAATTATTTCTTGTTCGACTTTCTTGTAAGCATCAATAAATAATAATGTAATAAATTGTATCATTTATTGATACGTTTTATTACAAAATGTTCAAAAAAAAATTAATAACGCCAAGAATCATAAAAGCATCTAATAATTTTACGACGTACCAACCTAGTGTAGTTATTTTTTGACAAGCCATTTAATGACAGGATTTGCGAAAAGACAGCAGAATAAAGTTTAAACATTTACAGGGCTTATAATTTCTCAAAGCGGCCACTTCTCGGACCAGTTGCTTACATAAAAAATATTTTTAATTTGTCATATTTTTTAAATAAATTTTTTCATTTTTCATTTTTTTTTTGCACCACAACAGCCCAGAAGGCCCAATTACAGTGGTGAATTACATTACAGAACAACCAGGCTTGAGAAAAATCACATTTTTAATTTTTGTGTTCTCACCGGGAATCGAACCCGGAACCTCCCGTGCGTGAGTCAAGCGTCTTGACCACTACACCACGGAGGCCGCCAGTAATAGTAGCAGTAGCTGGTAATAACCAGCCAATGACAGGTCGTCAGCTTTGTAAATGTCGAGATTGCCACATTCACTTCCCTAAAATGTTTTCTTTTTTCTTTAATCTTAATAACTCACTAGGGGTTTAGGGGGTGAAATATATTTCTTGTATACTAAAATTTTGACAAATTCATGATGTTGTTGAAAAAAAACTGCTTTGAAACTGGCTAAATACATAACGCATAATAAAAATGTTATATGTTCATAAAGGATGTTTTGATGCATACGTCATGTCTCCGTCATTTACTATTTTACCAGCACGACACACCTGTGAATTTTATTTACTAAATCCAATAATTATTTTGATCATGAGGAAATTCCAGAATTATTCATAGCAGACTTTATTAGTGTGGTCGACTTGTCGACTATGTAAAGTATTTGCGTTATTCAAAAAATATTATTTGAAAAAAATATATAATTTTGACTCACGCACCGCGCGGAGCGTCACTAACGTTACATTAAGACAGGCGGATAAAAGATCTGGTGTCAACTGTATACTATCAAATGCTCCTTAGAAAAAAGCTTCAAATAGCTTAAAATAATATCTGTAATCTGCTAGCTTACTTAAGGATGAAAAACAGCGACTGGGTTTTGAGATGTTAAAATACAGTATACATTTTGTATGAAGAAATAATGTGAAGTCATCAGACAATTTCTTTCCCCCACTGAAAGCAGGCTGGGTGCTGCGCTGGTTGCGCTGATAAATGTTTGTGTTTATTTTTTGAGGAAGATATAAAAGGTGGTGTTAAAATTAATTATTTTATTTATTTTCCCATAATCAAATCTACTTTAAAACAATATCATCGATAGTTAAATATAATAGTAGGCTGCTCATAATAGCTTATATGAACGATTCGCCCCTGGCGTCCAGGCGGATAAAGAATATAGGTTTGTGCGCAATATTCAATAGAACCAAAATCTTTGAAGAACGTTTCTGACTTGATAATTACTCTTAGTTAAAAAATACTAAAAAAGGAAATAGAGTGGAATAAAATCGGTAGGCGCGTCCGCCTACCATGCTTGAGGTTTCAGTTTTGATTCCTGGCAAGGTTGACGTGAAGTCTTTGTTTTAAAGGTGATTACACTCTGCATTATTGAATATATAAAAAAACACCCGTTCCCATCGATTCCGCGAAACGGGACCACAACCGGATTTATGTTTACTAAATTTACTATTTTCATAATTTTATTTATTTACACCACAACAGGCCAGGAGGCCCGACTACAGTTTTAAATAACAGCACAATGCACCCAGGTTTGAGAAAAATCTAATTTATTTTGTTGTGATTCATAAGACACAAGACATAAAATTCGAATTTTGATTAGGATGTACCTTTAATTTTACGTATTACTTATTTATTTAAGCCCCCTTTTATCTTTATTGTTTCTATTTCTCCAGTCAGTAAGTAATATTAAATTGATTTTGAAAGTATTTTGAATATTGGTCCTTTTAAACCGTACTAATGCATTCAAGATGGTCGTGTCTACCTTTTAGTGTAGTAATCAACTTATTAGCATCTTTTTCATATCGATTACATAAGATCTCGTGTTTGATTTCCGACAAGGCTGAGCGTAAGACTGCTTAGTTCATCTGATTAATGATCGACATACGCAGTAACTTGTGTACCAATGCAATGCCTTATACTTTATTAGGTTGGAAAAAGTAGAAAAAAAATTATGAATACTTTTGATAGGCATTAACAACGTGATATTTATTTTTTAACACAGAAAATGTCATAGCTAGATATATTCAAATACGTTATTTTTATCTACCCTAAATATTAAATGTATCTATCTAAATAAATAAAAAATATTATGACCATTTTGCTCCTATAATATGATGCAGGTTTCAATAATCCGTTAAGTTTAGGAGAAATATTGTTTTGTGCAACAATTAATATACTTAATAGACAATATAAATGATTAGATATATCTTATTATGTTGAATAGAAAAAAATAACGTTATTTTTCCAATAAAACGCTTAAATTCCCTTATTTACTTCAATTTTATTGAATACATGATTTTAGAGGCAATAAATTAATAATACACATTAAATATACATAATAGGAGATATTTATGCTCACCTATTAGAACAAACTGTATTTATTATGGGCACATTATTTTTATTGTGTTTACTGGAACATCTAAAATAAAAATTCCTAGTGAAAAATGAATATTCATTCACTGATTTTAAGAAACACATTTATATTGGTTTATACAGTCTATGTATTTCAAAAGAGACTAAAGTCGAATCTTTTCAATCCATTTTCAAAGAAATGTGTAAACTTTCTTGACCAAAGATCATTGAATTATGACTTTAACTGCTTGTGTATAACAAAGTAGAGATATAAATTTAATGAGATTTTTTTTAGAATCAAACCACAAAAGTAAAAAAAACATTGATCTCATTAATTGTACTCCTTACTACATTATTGTTGATTTGTGTTCAATAGGTATCACTGCATATGGAACACATACTTTTGTCTAGTTTCCCTATTTTTGACTTTATATGATTAAACATAATTTTCCTCATGCTTACGTGTTTAATGATGTAATTCACTGCTGAAATTTTCGGGACTTTGGATTTATATTAGGTATGATAGTTTAAAATTAGGACTGAATTGGCGTACGGATTTGAAAAAATTCGCTAAAACACTGGATATATTTGAAAGGAGAGTTCTGTGAGAGATGGAGAAGGCTGGTGCATAAGACGAAATTATGAATAGCGTATCTTCCACAGTGAAACGAACATCATGGCTTCCACAGTGAAAAAGACCGTGGTTCTTTCTATCGGTTTCATCCATACAAAAAATTTGTCACCCATACAAAAAAATGTTTTTTGTCAAAAGCCGAGTTACTCTTTTCAGTTTTTTTTCAAAGCACATCTTCTACAAATTGCAACTTAGAAGACGGCATCGGCAGCCGAGGACAGGCAAAAGTTGAAGGAAGCTAATGCTTGATTTGGGCAGTAGTGACATTGAAGAAGGATGTTTTTTTTTTGTTTTTTTTTTTATTTGACGTTTATTTATTAAATCTTACGGATTATTAAATTTATTTTACAAAAATAATTTATCATTTATTATTTATACTCTGTTGTTGATAATTATATTGTTTACCCCCTTTGAAAAGTTTGTCTGAGTCTTTTGTTTAATTTCATAATTTCAATCCCTGATTGATTCGTTTCGATTGTCTTTGTCTTGTTTTGGAATTGTTCTAATATTCTTGTATTATGTCCATGTTTATTACAACTTTTTAAAGTTTTAATTCTTTGTCTTCAATAAAATCAGTGGCTAACTTATGAATACATTTTAAAGATTCTAGTCAAAAAAGTTCATTCATATTTTATTGTTGAATTTTTTTAAAGACTTCTTTAGTTGGTGTTAGATGAGGGAGGGAGGTTATATACCAACATCAATATTTTATTTTGATGTTGTTGTAGTCTGTTTATGTCATTTTGGTTTCCTGTTCCCCATAGTTGTTACATATAATATATTTCAGATTTGACATAAGCTTCATACATAAGATTTTTTCCATTTCCGGAAAAAATAAATTGTTTTTGAAAAAAGACTCGATAATGTTTCTTTTTTACTAATTTAATTATTGATGTGAGCTGTTCATGTCGACTGTCAGTCATTTTTTAGTCCTAAATATTTAACATGTTTAATTTTAATTAGTGGTTCTTTGTTTATGTAAGCATTTATTTTATGACATTTTTTTTTAGATTCAAAATTTATAATGCTACATTTTTTTTCATTAAGTGTAAGTTAGTTTATATTTTTGTTGGTAAATACGTCAGTTTGATTTTTGTTTAATAGTTATTTGTCGTCGGCATACATAATTATTTTTTCTTTAAAATTGTACAGTGATAAGTGAATAAAATATAAAACATTTAAAAGTGAACCCAAATAGATCTTTTGTGTTAAACTAAATAAATGTTTTATGTAAATCTAAATAACTGTAAAACTCGAAGGCAAATTTCAAAACAAAATATTTTTTATTTATTTATGTTAAGAAACCAAAATGAGAGGACACTATGACAAAATCCAAATTTGAATCGTAAATTAACTGACAATAGACTCGCCAAATATTTGATATTTAAAACATATTTATGTATGGCAGAAGTTCGTATTTAATTATTTGTCAATTCGATACAGTCACTAAAATATGCCCAATAAAATATTTGCTCTCTTCGAAACATCGATGATTAATATGCAATCAAATCGGAGAAAAAATATTACATTTGCTTCACGGCTTATTAATTTATGCTTGTGGGATTACCAGAAATTGAAAATGTACACGATACCCCAAAACTCAGGTTAAAAGATTTTTTTTTACAAATGTCGAAATTTTACTATGTTTATTGTGAAATTCCAATGCGTTGGCGTGCTGTTTTTATTCCAGAATAATTTTTAAGAAAACTATTATTTATTGATTAAGCAAATGTGTTTTTTTTTTTAACAAATAGTATAGTAATATGTATATTTCGATTAGTAACATTATTTCGAACTTCGGATGCTTTTTCTTTTACTGAATTAGTAATGTAAACAATATTCCATAAAACGCCGTATACCGCTGTATGTTATATAAAATTAATTTTGTTTTGCTTTAAATTAACACGAAATTGATTTAAAACTAAGTTAAGAGATAAAAACGTCTCAATAAAGAAATATGAGTTATCTCAAAGTGTTAACAAAAATACGTGATCTTTTAAAAAAATATAATCATCATCATAAAACCCTTATCTGCACACAATGGTGCATAGGACAAGTCATTGCAAAATAAAACTCATCGTATATCGATAATCTATTGCAGGAAAGTATGATGATCAGTCTCACCATTCAGATGCCATTGAAATATTTCAGAGAATTCACTTCCTCCACATACCAGAAAAACGTTTTATCAGTTTCGCTCATTCAAAAAAATTTATATATATTTGAGTAAATCGAGAACCATTATTGATGTTGAATTTCTTACCCCGCAACTTTAATTGAATTGATCTACTACTTTTATTGCCCTTTTTACTGGAAGTATGGCATATCGTATGACAGGCTACTGTTGGATATTGAAATACCTCGATGTGAAACCACTTAAAAATAAAATGTTTCACATACAAACCTTTCTAGGATTCAAACCCGCCACCTAAAGTTTCTAATGCGCTACCAGGCGGACTTTTCTCGAATTGATTTCCTTATTCAGGATTTTTACTGAGTGCTGCTGCTATCGAGAAAAAATCAGTCGTCCTTAGTTTTGGTTCTTCCACTCGCGGAATACGATTTTTTGTCTTGTTAAAATAGCAATAATATAACTTATTTTAAATATAGCCCTAGTTTTGTGATACCGTGTACATTTATTAATTTACATATAATTTTCTGTCCTTAATGGAAAAATATGGTCTCAATTTGTTACGCTTCTATAATACCAAATATCGTATAGGGTATAAAAAAGAAATTATAAAAAGCGATCGATTTTATTTATTATCTGGTTTAGCTAAATGACAAACGCTTTTTGACATGTATGAAAAAACGTTTTTTTTTATCTCGTATTTCATTAATTTTATTATTTTTTTAATTTACTCTTTTTTATTGTAAAAAGTACTTTCAAACCAGGTAATTACATTTTTCTTGGTTTAAAAAAACAATTTCATAAATATTTTCATCACGATTAGCAGAAACGACCATACCTACATATTTTGTTCTGAAAAGGTTCTTCGTTTCTTAGAAGATATTTGTTTCTATTTAAATATTTCATTTTCATGATGTATTTTTCAAACGCACTTCTAACAGTTCTATGAAACAAAGTATTTGTTATGCACAAATGAAATCATGGGCAAATTTAAGTAATTTGTTAACTATTATAGAGATTCAAATTTATATTTAATAATATTTTACGCCTACTTTACGGAATAAAACCGTGAATTCCCTTTGCGTTTGTTGCAGGGTATTTAATTTATTTAGTGTATTATTTTATATAATAATGGAATAGCAGAAAAAGCGGGAATAAAGCGAGGAATTGCAGGCGCCGCATTCTATAGTATAAATTTATTATATGTTCTAAGATGTATTAGGAAAACGGTAAATGCTGATTACCTGGCAGCATGTTAACCAATCTTTATTAGATTAAATTTATTAACAGTGACGGGTATTTATACTACGGAACTTAAACGGTCTTGTTGTTAAATCAAAACTCGAAAATTGTAGAACACAAAAAAGACACTTTCATAACACCAGGAGTAAAAATAAATTAAAAATTCCACTTGCGGAACAATAATTTATTCAAAGATGGCCCCATATGCATGGCAGCAAAAATTTATTACAAGCTTATCAAACAAATTAAGTAGTTAAAAAAAATATAAAAATAAATTCTAAAAAATACATGTTTCTTTATTGTAAATGAATATTTAGAAGATGCAATTGAATGAGTGTTTTTACCGTTTGTGTTTTCTTAATTTTTCTATTATTTTTATTTTTCAAATGTACTTTAAATTACAATCGTATTTTTTATTTGTTTTTGGCCAGACTGTAAGAAAATGCTACTGATAATAAGTCCGTAAGTCCGCTACTCCACCGTGTATACCTTTGTTTTTTTGTATTTATCAATTGTATATATTATTTTTTTATTTGTTTTACATCAATGGTTCAAAGAATCTTTTACAAAAAAATGGTTTACAGAAATAATCACATCAGTGAACTATTATAAAAAAGTACATAATGTGAAATATAATAGGATAAATAAAACTAAAGGGTTATTATGGGAAATAAAGATTCTTTATTATTATTAAAGGCTATCTGGAGATCTGATATTTACTCGGTGAAAACCAAATGTTACTGTATGAGAGAATCGGTGCCTCGCCAGCTTAACACCTATTCTCATCAATGAATGCGCGTCGTGGCACCTCACTTAGGATCAAAATAGAAAAATAATGAGTTTTGAGAAAATTTGTATCAGAAAAACGTTGGATGTGCGAAGGTTTGACTTTGTAAAGAATTAGTAAATAAGAAAATTGACGCAGTAAACTCCTATGACAACTATCATCAAGCGGAGGATATATGGTTGGGTGGGCCACGTACAATGAATGCTTTCTGAGAGCCTTAACCACGCTTGCCTACTTTACGAGGCGTCAGGTTCTAGACGCCGTTCGTCGGCAGTTTATGTAAGAATTATGAGATGCGAACTTGGAGGATGCACACTGACAGACATGCCTGCAGGTTCTTTCTGGACAGTATATGCTTCAAATTGGGGGCAGACGTGGTATAATGATGATGAACTAATAATAATGATAATAATATTTATATTCCAGGTCGATTGTTGGTGTAGTGCAGTAAGGAGATATATATTTTTTTTTCATTTTTAAAGTAACGAGTGTCTATGAATTTTTTACTGGCCTGTCATGCAAAAAATATATTTTTTGCTACTTATTAAAAAAAATATTTTTAATTTGTAATTTTTAATTCCCGCAAAAACGGTCATTGCATTGGCCACGCCCCTAATACGTCACGATTCATGTTCCAAACCATTATTTTTTTATGGAACATCGTCACAAATCTTGACGTCGCAACTATCAATGCCAAACATGTCACGTTTTTCTAGTGTCATATTTTTGATTTCGAAAATATAATTAATTATTCTAAATCCATTTAATATATTTTTATCGGTATACGTAGTAAATGCGATCCTTCAGGCGAGTGTGTGGTAAAACTATGATAGGTGCACAAATGTCAAGATCCGTGAACTGTGTAAGGCTGAGATATGCATTATCGACAGAATCAAGAAAGGGGTGCTGCGTTGGTTTGGACATGAAGAGCGAATAAACAACGGAAGAAAGGCGGCCTCTGTGGTGTAGTGGTCAAGACGTTTGACTCGCGCATGGAAGGTTCCGGGTTCGATTCCCGGTGAGATCACAAAAAAATAAAATGGAAATGTGATTTTTCTCAAGCCTGGGTGTTCCGTGATATAATTCACCACTGTAATTGGGCCTCTGGCCTATTGTGGTGCAAAAAATATATATTTATTAATAAAAAAAAAGAACGGCTAAAAGGATCTACGATGCAAATGTTGATGGATGCAGAAAACGAGAAAGACCGAGAAAGACATGGCATGATCAAGTCCATCAAATACTTGAAGATGGACAAGTCAAAAGTAGGAATAATCGGCGTGGATCCATGAGAAGATGTATGAATGTAGAAAAAACGAGGTCTGTAGACAAAGACAAAGTAATATGGCGTTCTATTCGGATTTTTTAAAATTTATATTTTTATTTTATAATAAATTTGTATAGCTATTGATAAAATCCTAAGATTATAAGATTACACATTAAACAAACACCCACATGAACCACATCAACCCTGATAAATAATTATCCCTTCAATTTGATTCAAATTATATGCAATGAGTGCAAACAATGGACTGAAACACTACAACGACTTACTACTTGAAAACTTTTACTGGAGACAAATTTAAAATCAATCTGAAAAAGCACATGATGACTGAACTAACTAGACTAGACGAGACATAAAATGACTAGACAATATTAAATTTCTAATGTAACCCTAAAGGGGTTTTTTAAAATTGTAAATAAATAAAAAAAAAATTAAAAAAAAACTCGACACGATACGATAATCCAGAAAAACGTGATATATAGTATGTAGTTAAGAGTTTTTGCACATCCAATAAGGTTAAGGATAATAATGGTTTTCCGTATGATAGCGGACATTTTCTCGGCATCCGAGAACAAGCCTTATTAGGGCTGTTTCCATACTAGGAAAACAACCTGCAATCTGGAACCTACCAACTGTTTGTTGTGGCGAGTGCTTTTTTATCTCGGTATTTGCATTATTTATCTAGACGCTTTCGTTTGTCTGGCCTAAAGCTAACTATTTACGTATTTATATTTAACAGAAGGTTTTTTTTTAAAGAAAAATAAATATTTTCGTTTTTATGATTTACCCCAATATTTAATTTTGAGGGCCATTTTCCACAAGTTATAAAAAACTCACCATTAAAAAATGGGAATCATGTTGGGGTAGAGTGGGATTCGAACGATGGACCTTTGAGCCGTGAGTCCGAGACACTAGCCACAGAACCACAGCCCGATTTTCTTTGATCAATCCGAGGTTCTTTATTGCACAAATTAGTTATAAATAATCAAAGCTAGACATGTACCTGCATCATTATTTATCGCATGTAGATACAAGAGTATATAGAGACGAGTTGTGGTCTCGTGGGTAGTATTGCGGACTTTAAATCAGGAGGAACAAGGTCTGAATCCCGCTCTACCACAACTTGTTTCCTATTTACGATTTTAAAAAAAATGACCCAAAAATTTGAATATTTCTAAAATTCAATCATAAGAACGGAAATATGTATTTTTTTATTCAAAATCGAAATGCGTGTACTCGTATGTAAATAGACATTACAAAACTAGACATTAACGAATTTTTATGTCAGACAGTTTCTAGACATACACATAAAGTTAATGCTTTAAATTATTATAATAACTATATTATAATTTTCAATTACAAATCGAATGCGCTGTTAAGAATTATCATCTTCATTTTCCTATTATTATCTAGTAGTGCATAAGGCTCTGTATTGACACTACAATTACAGCGTATCTAGATCATTACTGTTAAGTAGAAGTAAGTTGATTATACGTACGCTTTAAGTGCCAGTCCAGCAAATGTAAAATGTTGCATAAAATAACCACATTTAAAACTATTATTTTATGTCCACCCAGACTAGAATTGATCATAGGACACTAATCATGGTAGGCAAATGAGCCGAACATTTCTCTACGGGGCGGACTTATTGCAACTAGATTTAGTTTTAATTTTTATTTTTTTACCTGAGAGTAGCTATTCACTTGTTAACTAAGCTCATTTTGATATAAATTTACAATAAATCCGCCCCAAAAAAATGCCACAAGTATGAACAAAATGAATAATAATATTATTGTTTGCATAAATTATTCAATAATCCTTAGACATTTAACGACCACGCTTATTGAAAATGTCAATTTCAATATCGCAAGATTGTTCCTTATGATATATTATTATTTTGTATTGTTTAGAGTCACACCGGTTGCAATGCTTTGAACGTGATACATCTGCATCTTGAACAATCGATAGTAAAATATTTTACACCTTTACCTGCAAATCCAAGGTGCTGCTCGTAATTGTGTCAGAGGTAAACAGAAATCTTACTCATGGTGACGCGTTTACCCTTTTATGTATACTGTCTCAAATTGAAAACAAAATAGTTATCATCTTGGTACGACTTTTTATGGTAATTATAATATGGGAAAAAAATACACACATCTAATATGGAAATATCACGTACTACAAAAACAGATAAACATATATGAGAAATGGATTTAGAAACATTATTTGTATTTATCAGCCTCGTGGTGTATAGGGCATCGGCTATCATGCAAGAGGTCTAGGATTCGATTCCCGACATGGTTAACATGAAAAAGGCGTTTTTACACTAAAATATTTCATTGTCCCTGGACTGGTAACTGAAGTGTAAGACTGATAATCTTACATTCATGTAACAAAAATGATCAATATACGCTACGATTGATTAACCAATGCAGCGCAGAAAAGGATTGATGATGATGATGATGATTTGTATTTACATAACTTTAAAAAAAATATTTTTAAAATGTCCTTGCAAAAACGCCAAGATTCGTGACGATGTTCTATTTAAATTTAAACGGTCACAAACAAAGTTCAAAATGTAATCGAAGTGTGGCGTATTATGGGCGTGGCCAATGCAATGGACCGTTTTCGCGGGAATTAAAAATTAAAAAATGCTACTTGTGCTACTAATAAGTAGGAAAAAAAATATTTTTTTTACCTGAGAGTATTTCATACACCCTTATTAATTTTAAATTGTTAAAAAAGTAAAATTTCCCTATTGTAAAATTACATTGTTTAATGTGAGACTAGGTGATCTTTTATTAAGACAATTTTACTTTTACATATTCCCATATTACAACAGAGATAAAGAACATTTAAGAGAAGGTAATATAGAAGTCTAGTGGTTTAAGTGTTGATAAATTACCTGGTCCATGAAGAAGTATAGAAATTGAAAAAATAATATTTTCAGGCGTTGCCTAGTATGTAGGTGAAATATTTCAATTAGATAAATCTCACCCGCATAAATAAAGGTTTCAGCTCTTTAACTTCACAAACATCAACAGATGAAAGAATTGAAGGAATATAGATGTTCAAATAAAGGCAGAATGGTGAATGTTACACAGTGTGTAAAGTGGCCACCTTAACCAGCCATTGACAGGTCATAAGCCCTGTAGATGCCTAGACTTCTATATTACCTTCTCTTAAATGTTCTTCATCTCTGTTGTAATATGTTAATATAAACAGCTCCCCAGGGAGTTAAATCCAGTCCTTGTCTACAAAAATTTGGACAAACTCAAAATATTGTTTACATATTCCATCAACATCGTCATCATTCCATATCAAACAAATAAACTTGACAAATATATCAGAGTGTGAATGTGGGTGCATGCATGTGAAAATTTGTACATACAATCGTGCTGTTATGTAAAACTGATTAATTTATTATTCCCACGAACGGGCTATTCCAATTTGTGTTTTTTTTTCTTATCATTGTATTATTTTTCATATATATTTTGTATTTTCAATCTACGTACCTGTGTATAAAAATAAATAAAAATATAAATCTCTTTTAAACTCTTTCTCCGCAGCGGTAGGCCGAGAGAATAAAGCACCATATTCATACACCTTCTCATGCACGCACGCCGGCTATTTCGACTTTCGACATGCCTGTGCCATCAAGTATTTGTTGGATTTGGTCATTTCATGCTTTTTTATACATATATTATATTTTCAAGTGACAGACAACACAGGGAGAAGAGGGTTAATACACTTATGGACCACATTTTTAGCAGGTGTGTTTTTGTTCAGTCACAAAATTTACAAAATGTATAATATATATGTTTTATTTACTCAATAAACAAATATTATTTTGACCGGAGAATCTTACTGAATAAATTAATAAACACGATTCTCTAAGATATATGTACAATATCAGTGCTTTAATATTGATTGTTTCCACATTATTTATAATAATTACCAGTGACCCGGTTTCGTTGTGACCGACATCTTCATAGTAGTGGAAGACCAAACAAATTTTGATGTTATGTACAAGTGAAAGTAGGTGTCGTAAATTATAATTTTATAAAATTATGAGAATAAACGAGATTATTGATTTAAACACAAATTAAATTTGTTGCAACAATGAGGGAAAATATTTTCAAAAGGGAATACAGAAGCCTAGGCATTTACATGGGTTGTGACCCGTCATTTCAAAAGTTGTTCACCCCTGCTATCAATATTCCCCATAATTAGGAAAACCCCACCCCCTCCACCACATATTGCCTTGCCCCTTCTACTTGACCCTACCAGTACCTAAGTCCTAATTTGTGAGTATATTTTAGTTTAGTTTATATTTACACCTGATGATAGGTAATTCAGAATACCTGAAACTAGCAGTGTTAATTAAACTTATTGCGACAGAGAAGAAAAACATTTTTGAGAAGGAAGTATTGAAGTCTAGGCATTTACAGGGCTTATGACCTGTTATTGACTGGTTCAAGTTACCACTTTATACACTGTGTAACATTTACCATTCTGCTCATGTTTAAACATCCACGTTTCCTCAACTCTTCCATCTGTTGACTTTTGTGAAGTGAAGGAGCTGAAAATTTTATTATGCGGATGAGATTCATCCGGCTGAACCAAATCACCTACCAGGCAAAGCCTAAAAACAATTTTCTAATTTTTATACTTCTTCTTTTATCAGGTAGTTAATTCAACAATGTTTGAGTATGTCCAAATGCTTGCAGATTGGCTGGATTTCCTCCCTAGGAAGTTATTCATTATATATAACGTATAATGTAGTTTAGCCCTTGATATTTTTAATTAGCTCTAGTCTTCTTAATAAACTTGTATTTTCAGCTTCATGATAGCTGTATAAGTCCCGAACAACAAAAAAAAAATTCTCTGAAAGCTACGACGAAACTCGGTCACTAGTGAAAATTATATAGTATATAAAGTTGAGAAAATAAAGAACTTTTTTTATTATTATTATTTAAAGATTTATTAATTTTGCGTTCTATAATTTAAAAAAAAGTGTTCACACTGAACGAATGACTCAATCAACAATATTTTGAATGCATTATCAAAATTGAAATCTATTCCAACAAAGGACAAACATTCTCAAAATGGGCATATGGAAGTCTAGTCATTTACTGGGTTTAAGAGTTGTGTATTATTCACCATTCTGCCTGTGTTTAAAAATTCACATTTCCTTAACTTTTTCATCTGTTAACTTCTGTGAAGTTAAAGAGCTGAAATATTTATTGGTGAGTGTAAGATTTGGACCGGATTTTACTTGCCTATTTTATGTTTCTTTTTTTAAAAAAAACGTATGGTCGATTCAAACAATTCACGTTTGATAATATATTTAAGTCAGTATTCATGTTATTCGAGAATTTATCCTGAAATTTCTTAAAAAATATCAAAATTAATTAAATATGTTTATCGGTTGGGTAAGGTTTCCTGCATTTATTAACTTGATGCGCGGTTGGCTTCTCAATTTGTAAATGATTATTTTCTTCTTTCTATCGCAGTTATTTAAATACAACTAAATATATTTTTCTCAATCGTCAGAACGCCAATACGTATATATTATATTTGTTTAAAATTTAATAGATATGGGTCCGCTGGTTTATTTAATTTAGAATGAACGAGTGTGGAGAACACGTGACGCGAAGCGACGTGTGGCGTAGCGTGCGGCGCGTCACTTGAAACAGGTTTCCTGTGATTTCGTCGTCTCATATTGTTTTTATTATCGTATTGTTGTTTCCCGCAATGCTGTCGAGTGGTCTGTCGCATTTTTTCTTTAGGGCGACATTTCTCGCCAACTGTCCGCGGCCCATAGCCCACGATGTGTGCGCGCTTAAAAATATTCGTATCAAAGATCGCACATTTGCATCACACTTGTAGGCATAAATATAGTATATTTTCCGTCTTATCCAAAAATACTAGGCATGGTTTTAAGCTCCATAATAACACATAAATATATTTAATACCAAGTCAATTGCCATGAAAGAGAAACGGATGGTTACGCCACATTTACTTTGTTGGATTTATTTGCTGCCTACTGGGCCCATGTTGCGTTTTTTACTATGGGTAGGTACTACATTTTTGTCTCTGGCCCAACATATTCAATATTGAAAATTATTCAAATGCATAAAACAAAAGAACAATTGTTAATACAACCAAACTGTCAGTATTCGTGTGCTAAGGTTTTTCTCATCTCTCACCGCGATTGCGAATCAATTACTTTTGCTATTAATAATTCATGTAATCTACTGTGTCGTGTAATAAGAAAATTCATGAAACCACGTAAAGTGCCTTCCTTCATGTCCAGAAGATCTGATCTGATCCTGACTGCCGCGATACAAGTTCCAAACAATAAGGTACCAAAACCCCAATGCAAGATAAGAATTGGGTTCAAAGGCAAAGCGTAAAGATAATACATTCCGCGAACCAGAAAATTCTCGAGCGTTCATCTGCCAACGGGCAAATGGCGCGATCAATAGGCTTTAAAAAAATTATACAATATTTATTTTGAGACGCGCATTTGAATTTCGCGAATTATGCTTAATAAAACGCGGCGTTACCTAACGCGCCACGCTTTATCGCGATAATAAATAACCATAGTGTGTCAACATTTTTGAATTAGCGAAATCTAAAACAGATACTCAAAAATTACTTGTGATTTTTTTTTTAGGTATTACTAAAATGTTTTTACGACTTACTGTCGACCTTGCTCGTTTATATATATTTATTAATAATCTCAAGCATTAACGAAATATGAATTCTTTTTTTAAAAAGACCTCTTTTTTATAAATATTGCTTATCAAAGAGTCAAAAACACTGATTGTAAATTTCAACTTATACAGGAAAGTTTGAATATGAGGAATGTCACGAAAAAAACTAAATTGACACAGCAAAAAAAATATTCAGCGCTCATTTGATTGTTTAATGAACACTACTATGATTTTGATTTTTTAAGAAGTCGTTGTTGAACTATATTATTGCATTGTTTATACAATTAGCCGGAATTAACTTTATTTTTTTATTCATCAATATTTTATTTACTAAAACGCTTCAATATAAAACACATTTTCAATAAGTATCTTTATATTATAATTTCATCATTCATTTTTTTATTGGATTTAATTATTTATTAGTTTAAATTGTTTGAAATAAATTATTTCCAATTATTACGGTAGGTATAAATATGTACATTAAATGAATAAAGGCATTTATTATCGTTGTTTTTTCTTCTTTTCCACGTCCGATCTTTAGTGGAACATGTGGACATCACCAGTTGCCTCTAGGAAACTCTATCACCAGCCAGAACTCTCGCCTCCACACGCGTCAATTCAGCGCCCCTTAGTTCCGCCGAATAAAGTCGAAAGATCGTCATCGACGGCCTTCTAGGACAGCGTGTGCCCACAAGTTTAAAGAACAGGCAACTTGGGTTTAGGTTCTTCAGAGGGATACGTTGCACGTGTTCAAGCCAGGGCCAGGTCCTCAAGACGCTCGTTATAGGAGGCTGCTGCGTCCGTCCTTGGACTTCAATTTTAGTTATAAAATCGAATCACATCATGCCTAATATTCTTCTCAAGCACTTACTCTTTAAACTCTGGTTTGGGGTTGTGAGCTTTGATAAGGTACCATCATTTGCACCCACATAGAAGTACTGGCATTATACAAGAGTTGAATAATCGGCATTTCATTTTGACCGAGTAAAGACTAGAGTTCCAGACAACACGCATCATGTTAAACGTTACTCCAGCAATTCCTTGGCGTATTGCGAGCTCTTCGTGCATGTTTCCATCCTCGGTTATGTGAACCCCCAAGTTTTTTTAGCTGTCAAATTACTCGATCCTGTGTCCATTATTATAAGAAGGCTGATCAGGGTCAGAACAGAATTTGATGCACATACTTTTTTAACAAAATAAAAATAAATTTAAAAAATTGAATTTGTTGCAACAGAGAAGGAAAACATTTTTGAGAAGGGA
This sequence comes from Micrasema longulum, assembly GCF_059751315.1. Lineage (NCBI taxonomy): Eukaryota > Metazoa > Arthropoda > Insecta > Trichoptera > Brachycentridae > Micrasema > Micrasema longulum. The sequence goes on from NW_028277234.1 coordinate 164,925, forward strand.
ATATGGGAGTCTAGGCATTGACAGGGCTTATGACCTATCATCGACTCGTTTAAGTGACCATTTTACACACTGTGTAACATTCACAATTCTGCCTATGTTTGAACATCCCCATTTTCTCAACTTTTCCATCTGTCGGCTTTTGTAAAGCGAAAAGTTTTGTAAATGCCTATACTCCCATATTCCCTTCTCAAAATGTTTTCCTTCTCTGGTGCGACAAATTTAAATATGAACAACTCCCTAGGGAGAAAATCCAGCCAGTCTGCAAGCATTTGGACATACTCAAAAGATTGTTAGTAAAATTGATATGACATCTTGTTTAGTTTTTGTATTTTTGTATTATGTTTTGTATTATTTATGTATGTTTTGATAATTCCATGTAAAAGACTTTTGGACGTTTATAAATGAATAAATTTAAGCATATTAAAATAATGTATTACAGTAAATCAAATGCACTACAAAACGATACTAAACGTAAACTTGGTTTGATGTCAGGTCTCGCACATTACTTTTATGATTTTGTTACAGTATCAAAGGTCGCACATTTGCATAATATTATACAATCTGCCTGCTGAATCATCAGACCTAAGACATTGCGAAGTGATTCCGTTGACTGATACGAGTATCTGCTGAAGGTCGCTCTTATTTCAGCATTACTAAGCAAATAAGCAGAAATTAATGACGAGCACCTTTCATATACTTTTACCAAAGGTGCACAATGTTCACATATTATATTATGTAGACGCCTCGTATTCAAGGCAAATAAAACTTGTTCAAATTTGACTCTGAACTGCAACTTTCTCATTTTGAGGGAGGAATTTAAATAACGCGGAGGGCAATCAAGGGGTAAAATAATTAAGGGGATGAATAAAATAAAATCAACAATAAAATTTACCAACAATATCATACGTATGAAACAAGGGGTAAAAAAAAAATTACTAATGAGGAGAAAAACAGAATCTCAGAACTCATTGTACAAGAAATTGATGCTGTACAATGAGTTACATAAAGAAATAGAAAAAATCGAAATATTTAAAATTATTTTGAAAAAATATGTTATTGAGAAATTTTTATAAAAAAATTGTAATATAATTAAAAGCTTATATTAGTTCTTAAGATGTAATAATCTAACTTAATAAAGCATGAATTAATAAAATAAACAGTAAATAAATTAAATACAAAAATATTACATCAATTTTAGGATTCTTATGTTTATTTAGTTTTAATCTTATTTCTCATAACGAAGTTTAGTGATGTTTTTTTTGTTGATGTATCATTTGGAAGCCAATATCAGGGCTATGCTTTTTTAAAGTTTTGTAATTTTGAAATCACTCCGCGTGTGACGTCACAAGTTCTCTTCTGCGAGTTTTGCTGATTGGGGAATTGGCTTCCCGTAAACCGAAAATCAGTCACAACACTCAATCATTGATTGATTCGGAAGAACTATGGACGTCGTTTAAAGTAGTTCGTTTTTATGCTAAAAAAAATTTTCATGCACTTATAAGGAACTACGCCTTACAATTTAATGCTCTTACCGCGCGTAAGTAAACATTTTTTATATTCATTTTCCCGTAGCCCTTAAATTCCTCAATGATAAACTTTTAATGAAAATAAATAAGGTGATATTTTTATATTGTCTGTGTCCAGGCGGAAGAATAATAGAGTTCTGTGTATTAAATAGAACCTGAATTTGGTGGATTTTATTCGTTAATCCAAACTGTGAACATTTTTATTGTATGTTCATATCTTCGTCAAAATACAAAAGTTTTATCTTTTTAGTTTTATTTTATTTAAAAAGAGTTATCTTGCTGACCAATTGAGCAGATTTTTAATCACAATTAAATATGTTTATATTCTGTTGTAGATTCTTTCATAAAAAATAAATCAAATATAACATTCAAAATGTGCTCAAAAACTTAAATAAATCAAATAACAATTTTAGTATTGGATCATAATTTAATGTTGTGAATATATTAAAAAACGGTGGGAGTATAGTTCAATGGTGTTAAAATATAAGTTTTTATAGCAATGACATACACAAAAATATCGGCCCTTCATTAAAATACATGAAGCTATAAAGGCAAATAAATCTGTTTTGAATTAGTGTTCGAAAAATCACGGAATAAATCAAATAGTTCACAACAAAACATTAATTAAACGAATTAAACTCACGCTTGTTTCGAAACTCATCGCGGAGATTCGTGTAAAGAAGATTTAAGTAACCGAAATCGTGTTTCAAATAATTTAGAGTTTTGAATTGTGTCAATTTATTATCGAAATTGAATATTCAGAAAATGATCAAGTGGCCGTATTGTGTTACTGGCGAGTAATCGCGTGATAAATTTATTTTACCCGGCTGATTTAAAATGTGGCAAGATGGTGACTGTTGACAACACCTGTTGGGCCCACTGAAATATTGCCTTCTCATTATTACCGTTTTTGTGTCTTCAAATAATTAACGATTGTGATTAAGAAGCGCCAAGCACGCGACTCCATGTTTCAATACCGAAAAATGTGTTTTTTGTTGTTGTTCGACACGGACCTAAAACACCAAACATTCTGATAATATATTCCTACGTACATAATCAACAATCTGTATTTGATAAAAAACTATTGAATATGACTTTAAACTTTAAATCAAACGTAATTTATTTCGTGTATTCTGCTAGCGCAGTTATTTTTTTTTCATTTATTTTTTTTATTTATTTTATTTAATTCTATGATTAACATAGTTTAATATATTACAACACAATATTAACATCTATACTTATTCTAACATTATTAATGACTATTATACACTTAAAATCCTAATTTATAATATTCACTGTTTCATATGTACATTTTCATTAATTATATTCACTATTTTTACTATATATTACCTAATATTTTTCACAAATATACTTTTTACATTTAATTTGAAATATATTTCATTTTTTATGCTTCCGGCATTTCCTCAAATAATTGTATTTCTTTGTACATAAGGCAGTTCTGGGACATTGCTTTTGATTTCTTTTCCAGTCTTTTATTTTTAAAGCTTTTAAATCATGCTTATATTTTACGGTCGTTTTAATGAATTATAATATAAAAATATTTTTAAAAGTAAAATGAATTTTTAAAAGTAAATATTTTATGCAGATGGGATTATATATTTTCTCTTGTAAGTTTCTTTTCTTATTATGTATAATAAATTTATGTATCTTTATAAATATATATAATTCCTCTGTACGTGTGATGTCACCGTACTCCTCCTAAACAGTTTAACCGATTTACGTGCGGTTTTCATAGAAATATAGATCTTTGCGCTGTGCGTGTTCTAGATATTAAAATCTTTAATCGAAATTGTAAAAAAATAAGTTAGAAGCATGAATGTTTTATTCATCGATCTACCTGGGTTGTATTCGAGGAGAATGCATTTACAAAAAAATGTTGTTTTTTTGTGTATAAAAAAGTTTGTTTTAAAATGTTTACAAACATCATTTGTTTTTTGTGGGTCTCAATCAGATTCTTTCCTTAAATTCCTGAAAATTTCTACCTATTTATTTCTTTTTATTGGATTTTTCGTAGCACTAAATAATATTGATTTTAATACATTTAAAAAAATCATATTCCTACATAAGTACACCCCTTTGTTGGTGAGACGACCGGAGTTTGAAGTTTACAAAAATAATGCTATATTTGAAAAAAATATTTATTTTATGTTTCGGAATTTAATCACAAATACCTAGGTACCTACTTATCAATAAAAAGTAATTTTCCAAGGCAAGCCAACGTTCGGGCAGGACAACGTCTGTCGGGTCAGCTATTGTACTTATATATCTCAATAATTAAATACTTTGGTTAAGGTCATTGAATTGTTTTAAGGATTTTTTAAGGATTTAAGGTTTAAGGGTTTTTATTTGTATGAATATGTTATTTATTTGTGAGCCTTGATGTACTTAGATACATAAAAGCCCTATTGATTTAACATTGAAATATTGAAAAGTATTAGGCGTTGTCAGTTAAGTAGGTGAAACGATTTGGACAAATCCTACTCACATCAAAAAAGCTTCTTGCCTTACAAGTATTTCACAAAAACAAATAGACAGGAAACTTGAAGAAATGTCGATGTAAATTAACAGAATGGTAAATGTCATAATCCCCCCGTAAACGCCTTTATTTACACATTCACTTCTGAAAAATGATCATTGTCTCTGTAATAAATAAGTAGATTTTACTGTGAATACGCCTGTGTATAGTTTTTCATTGTCTTTATTCATCCAAAAAGAGTTGTTCGCATTGACGACTGTATCTCAAAGACATCGCAATCATTAAACGTATGATTTACAATTGCACTTGAATGATTAAATGTTTATACTAGATAAATATTGTGATAAGAGGTGTCACGAAGTAATTTGATTACAAAAATTGACCCTGGCATTTTCCTTGCACCAGACCAACCATACCAGCAGCTTCACATTTCGCCAGCCACGTCAGGCCAACGGCCCTTGTGGCATTCGTCAGTTATACCTACTCCGTATTGTGCAAATGATGTATTATATTTTTGTGTGTTATTTATATTGTAAATAATTGTTATATAGCTGTGACCCTGACCTAAATGGTTTTCTGAATATGTAACATAATACCATGTTCAAGAGTATTTTCTCTGAATTTCATATCCATACACACAATGATTTTATATTATGCTTATTGGTTCGTTAATAAACATTTCTAATTGTTTGTTGTAAATTTTAAAACACATACGTGTTTTTGAAATGGAATTATGGAAATCTACAAGAAAGTCTATAACAAGGCTTATGACCTTGTGATTACTTAACAACTTGTGCTACGCTTACTATTCTGCATTTGATTGAATATTTGTATTTATATTATTTCTCCGTATGTTGTTTTTAGTATATAAATAGTTAAAGCTAGAACACTAATTGGTGTGAGAGAAATTTAGCCAAAATATTTTTTTCTAAAAAACTTCTGAACTTTTAAAATAATAGAATTTTTATTTTTTAAATAAACGATTTCAAGAATTTCTTTAGACCTATTGTAATTTTTTTAATTATTTATTATATGACCTACATAATACTTAGTTTTAAGACTAAAATTAAAGATACATATTATACATATACACATGTATTGTTTAAAGCATATACGTAACATTCAATAATTTATAGTTATTTTTTATTATTCATTTTTTTAATACGTTTTTAAGAATTTCTTTTTAACTACTGCATATTTTTAAAATTTATCATATAATCTACATAATAAAAAGTTTTAAGACTACGATTATTTACAAACGTTGTTTTAGGAATATAATTTTCAGGAAAATTTCCAATTAAAATGTTGATTTTCAACTTAGTTATCAGCTTGATTCCTCGATCCCTCTCCTTCAAATAGTGCCCATCATTACATCCTAGTGATTTGTCTAAAATCAATAAAAAAATAATAAATTGGTTTAATAGTATGTCTAGTGGTTAATCCATAAATGTTTTTTAAAATTCAGCAAAATGGTAACCACTGTAAGCATACTCATAGATTTTGAGGAAAAAAACGATCGTTGATTTTTATTAAAATTAATTTCAGTAAACAAAAAAAAAACCCTTATATTAAGCACGACTTTTTAATGAATGCGATTTTTCCGTATAAATTTTTCTCAAATCCGTTTAATTTTTTTTATTTATTATCTCTGTCTTCGATGTCATATGCTTAAATATCGTATGGATAAAAACTTGCTTAGGCTGTAAGGGTTTAATGATTTAATATTTATTTCAATGGTGTTTTCATAGTATCATTTTATATTTTTTCATAACCGAAGTAATTTCTTCGCATTATGTACCTTGTATTTTTTATTTTCTTTAACTCAAGTGATTATAATATTCTACAACATTATTTAACCGTATTGATTTAGTTTCAGTGAAGCTAAAGAGTTTTTGTCTTTTAAATAACAAACAATATCATAATACTATTACTCTAATGGTGTCTCACCTTCTAAAACGTCTTTTTAAAATTAATTTATCTTCAGAACAAGATATACGTCAAAATTTATAAATTTATTTTTTTATCAATATCGTGTAAAAAATATCCCGATCATGTAACTTTTTCAAGCATGTTTATTTTCGAACATTTTGACTTGTTTATTTCAGAGTCCAAACATAACTCACGAACCTCTATTTTATCAAATAAATTGAATAATCCCGAAGAGATGCGGGCTTATTGGACCTTTGGAAGCGCAGTTCTACAAACATTCTCCACAGGTAGTGGTGGATAAAATCCCATACAGTCAGCAGGTGGACTGTCACATATTGACATATCTTTCATTTATCCTTCTACCACTATGTTGCTTTAAACCATGGCTAAAAAACGCGAGGTCTTGCAAAATTTTATCAACCCGAGCTGTTTTACTTTTAAAAAATTTAAAAGCTATGAAAAAATGTTTAAACCCCTGCTTTAAGTAATGTAAGTATTTTTTTTAAATTCAGTGGTTCCTATTTTTAGTTTAATATTTTTTTTTAAATTAAGTCTAAACTGCAATACTTAATTTTCCTGAACTGGTTAATGTATACTTGAAATATCAGACAAATTACATTACTTAATAATAAAATACGATCAATATATGCTGCATTTGTGTACAAATACAGTGCTCAGTGTTACACTTGGTGCCAATAGGGATATTACGATGATTATTATTATTATTTTCGCAGTTTACGTACTTGTAATTTTTCGAGTGGTATGACAACCAATGCGTGAATGATGATGACACAGGTAGATTATACGTATAGATATTTAAAATTAGTTATTTTTAACAAATTGTCATTTTAAAACATTCACCATTCTGCCTGAATATGACCATAACTATTATTAAACTTTTACAATGGCCACTCTCCGGTAAAAATCCTGAAAAAGGAAACAGAGTTGAGGATAAGTTTACCTCTTAGTGTGAAATATTTCTCTTTTCGTGACTGGAATATGAAGTCTAATACTGATTATTTTATCTTCTATGTAATCAAAAGATCCTGATAAACTGCAATCGGAATGTCAATGTGGTGCTCTGTGCATTGCTAAGTGGGGGAAGAAAAATGATGACGATTTTCTGAGATGCAAGAGGTTTCGGTTTCGATTCCCGACATAATTGATTTAAAATAGTGTTTTCACACTAGAATATTTCATAGTCTCTGGACTGGTACCTGAAGCGTAAGACTAATCATCTTACTATCTTGTGACAAAAAAAGAACAGGATACGCTGCAATTGGTGCACCAATCTAACCAAATACTGGATTTAAATTTACTTTCGCTTAATGTGAACAAAACTAAATTCCTTACTTTTATCATAAATAAATCAGGCCAACCAGTAAATCACCCTAACATATTGATTCATACGATCAAAATAAAAAATAACAGTAAATGCAAATATAAACCAGTGGGACATGCCAAAACAGTTTAGTATCTGGGTATTACGATTGACCAAAATCTCAAATGGGAAACACATATTGATATACTAACCGGTGAGACAAAAAAAAACTATTTTCTGCTTTAAAATATTAAGGAATGTTCTGAGCTTGAAACTTTCACAAAACGTATATTGTGCACTGTGCCAAAACATGATTGGATACGGTATTGTAGGCTGAGGTGGAGCCGCTTTATCTATACTATATCCATTATTTAAAGTTAAAAAAGCAACTATACGAATCACTATCAGTTTTGAATGTGAGATTATTTATAATGAACCTGTTAAAAGATGTCTATGACAAAAAACTTCAACTGGTAAAAATACACTTCAAAAAAAACAGAGCCATGACTAAAGATAATTTTGTGGTTCCTAAAATGAAGGCAATTTTTGCCCAAAGACAAAACAAGACAAAGTTTTAAAGGACCTCGATGCTACAATAAGCTGCTTTAAAAATTTACTCATTCTTCCAAAAATAAATTCTCAGCTGAAGTTCAAGAGTGGCTCCTCAGAATTGGAAGAAATCAGCTAGATAAGGTTCTAAGAATAAGAATTTAATGCTACCCATGAGTGTTCAGTGTCCTGGATAAACATGTAAAGTTCTCCAAAACGAAAACCATTTTTAGCCGAAGTGTACAAGTCTGGATTTTGTCAAAGGGAAGAGACCATTACAGGAAACTGCTGCGAGATATTGAAGCAGCAAACTTCCGTCATCATCACCAAAGTACTTTCGAAACGACCCAAATTTTTACCGGATACGGAGCTATGAGAGGTTATCTTTATGGGTTTAAATTAAGGAATGATGACTATTGTCCATGCGATGATATTTCTTCACAGAGTATCGAACATCTGTTATTTCAGTGCCCATTTTTCAGTTTGCAACGCCATAATTTTGAAACAGAATGCAGGAAAGATGGAATATTCTTAACATATATCCACACTGTAGTTAAAAGTAGTTATCACGCGCCATTGTTCTTGAACTTTGCAACAATGGTGATTGGACTCATAAAGGTAATAAACCAAAATCCGTGATCGAACATCCCATTTCCAAGACAAACAAAAACGCTTTTTTCCGAGTACCTTAGCCTTGTACATGTACATGACACGTAAGGCTACTAAATACAGGGGTCCAAATATATATAAAAAAAGAGATATTGCATATATTTACATACTATTAAGCGAGTTGTCCAGATGACCTTTGAAATATATGTAAATATGTAATAATATTTATTTTTTATTTTTGCTATTATTTAATTATGTACGTGCTTTCATTTTCCATTATGTTGTATCCCAACTCAACACAGGGCTTGTAATATGTATGTATTTGTATGAATGAATAATTTTTTTTTTTTTAAATGCTCTCCTTTTTCATTCTTTTGATTTTTACATAATTTTTATATCCGTTATTATCTTTACTTAGGTTTTTTTATTTTTTGGAATTCAAGTTGTTAGTTGCCAAATTTTTATTTTTTATTAATTTAAATGTAATTTTATTTACTTTTTTGTCATATATTCTTTTATATCTTATGTTTAATTTTTTTTCTAATTATTGTTTTAAATTTTTTCACTTGTCCATAAATGCTTTTAGTATATAATTTTTGTTATTTCATTATTTTTATTAGAACGTTGTAATAAAATTGTTATTATAAAATATTAAAGTGTATTTATATAGTATAAATATTATAAATGTAGCTTTAGAACAAGTATTTTTGTATCTAGTAAAGCTGCTATGATTATTTTCTTGCAATTCAATGTATTGTACTGCATGTATTTACTTTTATTTTTTGCCAACGCCGTATTTCGACACTGAACCTGAATGCAATGCGCCATGCACAATAAGTTAAAGAAAGGTAATGATGATGATGATGATGATATTATTAATGTAAAAAAACTTTTTACTGTTTCAAAAAGGGTTGATTAATCCAGCATGTCCCCCTCACTTAAGTTTACGCTAGCTTGCAGGAGTGGACCAAAAGGCCCGGACATCCAAAAGTAGTGGTCGCAGCACCGAAAACTGACAGTGTGAAATTATTATGGAGCTTTACTTTTAACAGTTAAGATTACAGATAAATAAATATAATAACTTGTATTGTCGGTCGCGCTGTAAAAGAGTTATCAGCAAAACGGTGCCAGCAGTATTTTTTGCTTCACACTTCGAGAGTTATTTTATTATATTTTGTTAATAATTCTCGATTTTTGTTCTTCTTATTCCTGTATAAATTGTGACGTAGAGGTTGGGATTTTTTTTATTTATTTCCCCACAGTATTTTTTGCGTCCTTTGATCGAATGAGATGATCGATAGACGCTAGATTTCTATTACCTGCTGCGAATTTAAATCATTCGGTGTACGTACACGTATTTTCAGGGTCAGACCGTGAAACTTCAGAGGAACATTCCTCATGGTAAGCTATAAAAAAAATCCTCAATTTTTTTTTCCAAAAATTCATTTGAAAAATAAAATAAACAAATCGTAATCTCAAACCGTAGTAAATCCTTAATTTCTTGGATAAGAAGTCCCTCCACAAACCCCTACCCCTCTCCCACCCAGCCGCTTCCCTTGTCGTATACGTGATGCGTATCGCTTCGTTGGTCAAATACGTTTTAATCGATTTTTTTGTCGTGGAGGGGTAGGGGTTTGCGGGGGGATGCTAGTCAGAGAAATTAAAGATTTGCTCTATTTTGAGATCATATAAAAAAATATTCTTTTTGAAAAAAATTGTTAGGATTTTTTTAAAGCTTACCATGTGGAATGTTCCTCTAAAGTTTCTCAGTCTGGTCCTGAAAAACCGTGTTTAAAGGCGTAAATCACCGCACAACGCTGAATCGGAATACCATTCAAAAAAAATGCGCATTACATATGAGCTAGCTAGAAGATGAACTTGTATCTTACGCTTAGGTCAGCTACATCTACAGGGATAGGAAGTCATTATACATGTACGCCACGAGCGCACTAAATTGAGTGAGCGCGCATTTGCGGTCGCAGGCCTTATGACACGAAATATGCTCCCAGCGGAAGCTGAAACTGTAAGAGTGGAGTGAGATTTTGGAAAAAAATTAAAGCCTTCCGATTTTCTTTGAAACAATTCCAAGTATGTACTGACAAAGAAATTGTTTTACTTTTTGGGTGAAAATTAAAAAGTAAATTTGATGTTGTAAATTTTTTTAAAGTTCGAGATAAGCAATCAGCAAAAATTGACAAATCTGCTTTCCTTCCATACTCTTACTTTTATTTGCTGTATATCTTAAGATTTTTATGTTTTTTCATCATATATTTTTGTATTATTTAATTTAGTACTTCTCTTATTTGACATATTATTTATTACTTCTATTTCCTGCTATAGCGTGAGTTTCTAGAAACCACATCTCATTTATCATTGCAATTATGTTTTTATTTCCATATATTATTTTTCTATTGATTTCAATGATACTATTATTTTGTTTATTTGATTATGTATGAATCTAAATTTGTAAAATTTATATTTTAGTATTCATATCTGATTATCTTTTTTATTTTGTATTCTTTGGAATTTTACTCATACTTGTATCTTGTTTTTCTGGATTTTTATTTTAATGCATCACATGTCATTACAATTTAATCTAATTAATTTTACTATGTATTTTTTATTGTTAAATATTATAGCTTGACACAGACTCAGCCACTTTAATAAATTCATAATTATTAAAACGAATGTAATTTGGAATGAATAAATAAAAACTTTCAGTCAAATTAAATTTTATATGGCACGGTGTGTAAACTAGCCAATAATAGGATAAGCCACGTAAATGCCTAGACTTCCATAGTTCCTACTCAAGACCGTATTTTCTCTCTAATAAATAAATTTATTTAATTAATTAAAAAAGACATATCAATCCACCATCTGAATACAATGTAATATCATTATTTTTGTAACCGAGTAAGACAAATTGACGTTCCTTTTAATTGAATTTTCTGCCTGAAGACTCTCGTGAGCAAAATAAATGAAGAAAAAAATACCTCCACAAGGTACCGTTACTAATTCGCGTGGTGGTTTGTGGTCATCTGATAACTACGAGTGTGTAATTAATTGTTAAACAATTCACACCCATGTTTTAATATAAATTGCATACAAAATCTTGGATAAAATAATATAAAAGTTTCGTGAAGTTTCATTTTTTCCTAATCCTAAATTAAACAAAGATTGGTGTAGTATTTCGAGGCAAGCTGTTATTTTTTGAATAATGGTGAATTAAAAGCTGTCATTTGTGAAAAAAGTCAAACGGGTATATTAGATGCACAAATGTCAAAATGCGTGTTTTATGATTATATTGTAAGGCTCAGATAAGCATTATCGACAAATTCAAGAATGGAGTTCTGCATTGTTTTGGACATGTAGAACGAATAGACGGGCAAAGAATGGCTAATTAGATTTACTATGCTAATATTGACTAGGGTTACCGAGAAAGTCAATCTATGACCAACAACAAATATTAGACCAATGACAAATACTTATAGATGAACATGTCAAAAGTTTGAATGTGGTGAAAGCAAGGTTTGTATTCAAAGACATAGTGATTGGCGTTCTATAATTTCTGCCGATCCGTATGGAGAAATAGAAGTTAATGGCAATTGTGATACAAGTAAATGTAGATTTTGTTGACATTCGTGTTTAAATATGGTCACCAGGATTAATGATAATATCCAAAAAAGGTCCTCCAAATAATTTGCCAAACTTACAGTGAAAGGGGCAGTAAAAAGAGTTAAATTCAATAAAAATCACGCTATATGAAATTGAAATTTTTTAAAGAGTTACTCATTAATTGCCAAAGAACATTGTTTTCTTTTTGTATGAGTGAAACCGATTGTAAGAATTGCGGTATTTAAAACGGTTATGGACATGTGGAAGAATGTAATTTCAGTATACATATATACCTGCCTTGACTGGCACCTGAAGCGTAGGACTGATCACGTTACCTTATTGAAACAGACGATAAAAAATAACTTGCATTTTGTTAACAAATACAGTGTCCTATGCACCACTGGGCACGGAAACGGAAATGATGATGAACATGTTACCTAGTCATATTTTTTACCGTCAGTTTTTATCAAAAACTTGTTTCCTACTCGTTTATATTTTTATCTAGTTGAAAAAATACCACACCCTTTTTTTCCAAGAGCTTTCGGATATTGTAATATTAACACCTCCGCAGTTAGAAACAAAAAGATACCTCATTAAAAAGAATTTGTTTTCCGTTAAAACCTCTTGTGATTGTTTCCATTGTCCGAAGATTATAAGTAGATCGTCTGAGTTTCGAAAACAATGTGACATGGTTGAGGAATGATCGACTTAAAAACAGTAAGTGTATACTTAAATGGTTTCACCTCAGAACATAATTTGGAGGTTTGAAAACTCTAGGTATGCATGTTTTTTCTTGTATGCTATAGAACTATCCATTACTTAAAAAAAACACAAATATTATGTAGGTTATAATTGGGATTTGATTTAATGAAATACCTACATATTTATAAACCAGTGTTTTTAATCCATAACTCAATACTCGTACATATTATTATATTTTTACTATTAAGAATCGCAGAGAAATTCAGACAAGCGCAAAAGCATCCTATATATATATTGTATTACCATATCATTAGCAACTAATAAAGCAATAGTTGTCTATGCTACGCTCATAAGCACGTATGAGCGCGAGAGAGACAGAGATTATTTTCATAATGTGTATGCCGTGCGATGTCATACCATGAGCTTATTCACGGATACTACACAATGCGTATGCGTAAGTATAGCGCACGCGCCAGCTTATAAAAATCCGCCAGTACCACTTGCGCGCATGCGTGAAGTGGCCACGTAATGACGTCAGACCGCGAACATTTATTATCATAACACAAATATTAGATCTTAAAAATATAAAAAAATATAAATCATATCACACAAAGTATTTCACAAGTGTAATACATTTGAATTATATTCCTAGGAGTTACAAAAACTCGATTCGGGACATAAACAATATTTACATTTAAAAAAAATAACACTTATTGGAACAACAAAGAAATATAGCAAGTTTAGCACCTTTATAACTAAATAAAACAACATTAAATAATCCAAAAACAATTTTTGTGTTACGTTCTTTTATCTTTTACCACAAAAAATATTTTACTGACTAGACTTTAAAAAAATACAGGTACTTTTATTAGGCACACATAAAAAAAACATTAAATTGTAATATAGTAGTTAAGTAAATTAATACCATTCAATATTATACGAAGGCTTATTAATAGAAAGCTGGGTAAAAAATTCTACTTCTCTGGAAATACTAACAAAATGTCAACATTGGTTTGTTTAACAACCTGAGAGACGGTAAAATAATCAAATTCTTAAATGATTTTATTTGTAAATTCGCTATTTACACATAAAATGTGATCCCTTCCTATTCCTTCGTCATTCCAGCTGTATTTTGACCCTCGAAAACGACAAAACAGAGCATAATTGAATTTAAATCGGCAGTTGCATATTAAGCGACGTCTACAGAGTAACTAATAGCCAAAATGTAAAACTACCTATTTTATAGTAGTTTAGTTGGCTTCAGTTTGATGCGCGTACGCGGTTTTAGGACTTTTATAATTTTATATATCGTATCATAGAAAGATTTTGGGTAATCATACATTCAATTTTTATTTTTGGTAAACAAAATGACAAGGAACTTACGAAAAATTTAATTGGTCTACAAAAAAAAAGAAAAAACCATGTGAGATATGGGTATGTCCGGATCAACAGGTTTACATTTGAAGGTACTCAATTTTATAAAGGAGTTTTTTTTGTAGATCTCTTATAAATACAAAAATATAGTTTTTCAACCATATTCTTAGAATTAGAGGTTGTTTAAAAAAAAATCTTTCTAAAATTTTATGTCGTGTTTTTTACTATGAAATAAAAACATATGTTATGATAACGTTTTTTATTTTAAAAAAATACCCGAAACAAAAAAAAAAACTCTACCATATTTTGGCATACTATTAGCAGGTCGCGCGAGCATTCAGGTAAAAATTTAATCGTGGGCACTGTAATGTTAAACCTGGTCAAAATGTCTAAAAAGTGTGTATCGATGTCTTCAAATGAAGGTTATTATTGAGCTACAATAATTGAAAGATCGTGGTTTTTTATAACTTTAAAAAATTTGTTGCCATAAAAGTTGTGCTTTGCGTAGGTAGAGACATTAAGTCAAGTCTTCTGATGACCAAAGATACACAGTAAGTTAAATTTGGTTAAACTGTGACATACGTTGCATATTCATGGTAAGATTTCATTTTAAACGAACTTTATCAAATCGGCAAAATTCAGAACATTGCTGACAAACACGCGCAGAAAAATTACCCAAACGGAAGACTCAACTCAATTTTACTCAGCCTGCAAGAGTTTTTGGTGGGGTTTTCTGTAAAATCAACATGACAATTATTTTTTCTAGATCCTCGGTATTCTAAGCTACTTTTTATTAGATATCTTAGCTTGGCGAACAGTGACCTATATATTTAAAGAAAATATCCGTCTTTGTATTTATAGTATGTATATCGAATGTACAGTATTGCAGTGCGTGGAATTTGGCTATGCATAGTACATGAAGTACGTACTGGGGAATGTAATCCGCCGAAGTTTGAATCTGCAGCAAAAAACGGTAAATCACAGCTGCAGAGGTCTCGCGTGATATTTAAGAAGGAATCGAAAAGAAAACAAACACGAAGCAGTTGAATGTGTGTATTGTTCTCGGAGACATGCGGCAAAATTCGTGCTGAAAAGCTTTTTATTATTTTTTTGCAAAATGCATAGGTACACTATGTGCGAGTCTCAGCGGTGTACCCGTTTCGTTAACTACGAAATTTTTTATTAAAAAAGTATTTTTTAAACTTAAAGAAATTATTAAGCTTTTAAATATAATTGTGAAATTTATATGAAAAGCATGAAATATTATTATCAACTGACAATAAAACCGATTGCACGTTGGAATTTTTTTTATTAAGCGCTTCCGGAGTGTAAATCTTTGGTGTTCAATTTGCCAATGTAAATCAATAGGTATAAATTGATTGTATAAATAAATTGATGAAAGCATAATCGTTTTGTTAATCATCATAACTTACAGAGTTGTGGTCCCTTAGTGGTGTCACTGAATCACGGATCAGAGGTCTAAAGTTTTAACCCTGTTTTATAACAATTAGATTAGAATTTTTTTGGTTGAAAATAGTCCTTTAATAATAATAAACATTTAAGTATATCTAAAAAAAATAAATAAATAAGGAAAACCTTAAATCAAATACGTAAACCGTGATAGAAAATAGGAATCATATCAAGGGAATAAACCCTTCAACGAAAACATTAGTTCTTCATTGCACTTCTGTCTGTTTCTTGGTTTTCTTTTCTTCGTCATTTTTTTATTCCGATACTTACTTCAATGATTTTAGAACTTTTTTTTAAAAATGGTATTCTTATTTCTATTAAAATAACTTTTAAAATGTAGATATATTTTTATTTATTATATTTTTGTATTTAAAGTAAAACGGTAAATCGATCAAATTACTACTATAATTCGTTAATATTATAATAAAGTTGTTGAAAAAATACATATTTTTTAATAGCCTTTAAAATAACTGTAGGACCGAATAATAAATATCACCAACATTTTATTAAATTACTTCGATAATTCAATGAGAAAATTAACTTAACCTATTTAATAAAACTAATAGTTTAACATGGTTTTTATTTTTTTTGGAAACGGATTTAAATGCTTTAGCATTGTTAGACTGAGATGTAAATGTTGCTACCTACACCACTGTCAACTCCACTCCGGGTTGAAAGGCGATGCAAAACGCGGAACGATGAAAATTCGTGATGAATTAATTGTTTTTTCAAAAAAGTTTGTTTACCCATCGCACAGGTATATTTTCATACCTTCAAACATTTTTCGTGTTTTGTATGTGTCAAAATGTTTTGTAGTAACTGATACATTTAATAATAAGTATTACATTTCAATAATGTACAGAATACATCCCTACTTAATATTCAAACAGTTGCATATACATTAAAATATATGCATTAATAATAAAACTGTGATATAATTTGATTCGCAAAACTTAAATGAGAAGACACTTCTCATTGAAAAATTGGTTTTATTTTTATTTTTAAGGGGTATGTTTCTTAAAATTGCTTGAACTGTAGTATCAGGATCTGGCGGGATAGTCAGCTGTGGCCTTGCTAAGGAACTTCTCAGCATTGGGCAATTGAAGAGGAAACCATAAAATAACTTATTGAGGAGAAGCCAGAATATTGACGGATATACACATATCTTCCGCTTCACTTAGACAGCTTTCGGTGTTTTGCATAATTTTGTTTATTAAAACAATTATCCTTTTACTTTTTTTACCATTTACGATATTTTCTCAAGATAAAAGTCCGTATAATATCTCGTAGGTCCTCATTTATACTTCTACAACCTGCTTCTAACTGTAAGTTGAAAAGGGATGATGCGTCAACATAGAAGGTACATCTTAGAGTGTCTCATCATACCATGAATAGCAATGATTTAGAGTGGTATAAAGTGATGAAAATAGCTCATAAAACCACCGTGGCTGGTGAGGATTTGAGTCGGAAGGTGGGTAAGTAATTCAACAAAAAATAAAAAAAATCATTGTGTACAAATTAAG
Organism: Micrasema longulum; assembly: GCF_059751315.1. Classification (NCBI taxonomy): domain Eukaryota; kingdom Metazoa; phylum Arthropoda; class Insecta; order Trichoptera; family Brachycentridae; genus Micrasema; species Micrasema longulum. Next base: position 182,040 of record NW_028277234.1, read on the forward strand.
GATAAAATTCGAGTTGACTACATTAAAAAATGGCAAATAACTATCTGATTGTAATAAAAAACCTGATGTTTTTCTAGAATATTGCGCTAGTTTTGTATACGCTGTAATGTCAGTATTTGAGATTTCCAGTAAATTAATCAGATGTATTGATTAGATACAGGCATGTGCAAAGTGCATACATGTTAAAAGTTTGTTTATGTTTTGTGGAACTCCTCCGAAGAGTGTGGGATAGCTAAATACACCCACGCGGAAGGTGAAGCGCATTCTCTTGTGTTGTTTTAATTAAAAACCAATTAGATATCGTGTTACTGCTGCACACCGAGGCAGACCACGGATCACACCGAGAAATCCAACAAACTCGCTATTTAATTCGGAATACATTATGCAACACTCGATATTCATCTCCCCTGTGACAAGGTGTCGTTAAGTCTCCTTTTTCTATTTTTTATTGATAAACTTGCATATTTAATTATATCGAAACGTAAAACCTGGAAACTTCTTTTTTTTCATCTTCAAGTCTTCAAGAGTCCTTATTCAATAAAATATACGCATTATAACAATATTAATACATTATATAAAAAACAATGTATTAAAATATATTCTGTCCTGATAAACTATTCAATAATAGTTTGTCATCGGGTGCTTAGATATAAGTTTTAATTAATAATCAAATTAAAGAATACAGACATAATACTGTATACGTGTAAAATATTAGACATAAAAAATAGTTTAAAGAATTTATTTTTTTGTTAAAGTAAGAAAATAGAGTAAAATTACAATTGAAATTAAATAATAGCAATTTACTTGAATATATTTTAAAAATAAGAAAAAAATTAATCACATATATAAATAGTGTGTGCTTATAAATGTTATCAAAACAAGATAAAAAAAAAAACAAAGTAAATTGAAAATTTCAATTCATATCTACAGAAAAAAAAAGAAAATTCTAAGTACCGATTAAAACTAAAATCTGAAAAATGTAAATAAAATAAGAAAGAAATAAAAGAAAAGGTTAACCTAAGAATATAACAAAAATGTTCAAATACTGTACAAAGAGCTTTACCCATAAAAGTAATCTTAGCGGAAAAACAGAATATTGTGAATTTACACAACTTTTTTATCCACAATATTTGGGTGCTTCAATTTTATTGCGTCAACAAATTTCTTATTCTGCAGTGCTAGCCTTAATTTAAAACTGAGACAGAGGATGATCAATTGCTATGAATGGTCAATACTGCTCTACGGAGTTGAAACATGGTCTCTCAAGGTGAACTCCATGAACCGATTAGAGGCTTTTGAAATGTGCCTTCACCGGAGAATGCTGAGAATTCCCAGGACAGATTTAGTGACCAATTTAGAGGTGCTGAGACGAGCCAGTGCCGAAAAAGAACCACTCTTCTCAATTAAACAGAGAAAACTCGCATATCTGGGCCATATCATGCACGGAAGCAAATATGCGTTTTTACAGCTAATCATGATTAAAGGGCGACAGATGTCCTGGCTGTGAAACATCCGCGACTGGACGGGAGTGCGCGGGGATGAGGCGCTGTTCCAGTTGGCACAGGACCGAAATGCCTACTCTAGGTGATCTACAACATTGGAGGACCTGATATGGCAGAGAAAGAAGAAAAAACAAACTGTATGTACATAAATATTGTCAGTTTCTTTGTTTATTAGTGTAGCACATGCACACACCAACAAAATTGTTTAAACTTAAGGCAATATTTTTTAGAGACATGCAATATATTTAACTATCTTAGATGTTTGCCAAATTTAAATGAAATTTAAAAAAAAATTAAGACAATGTTTTGATTTTGTTCAAATACTTGCAGACTGGCTGTATTTCCTTCCTAGGGAGTTATTCATATTCAAATTTGTTGCAGCTGAGAGAAAAACATTTTTTGAGATGGAAATATGGAAGTCTAGGCATTTACAGGGAAGAAGATTTTTTTCTCTCTATTGCAACCAATTTTAATATGAGATTAATGACCTTTATTGGCAAAATGGTGAATGCAGCTCAGACAAGCGCAGTGTCCAGCGCAGTGCGCAGTGCGCAGTACCCAGCCATCAAAAATCCTGTTAATGCTCACAACTCCCATACAAACTTCTCACAAGTGTTCTTTATGTACATTTTTTTATAAATGATTAATTACCAGGAGTTTTTATACACAAACTTTACTTCGATTTTTACTATACTACTTTATCTTGAAATTAAAATAATTCAATGAATAGAATATATATTCCTAGTTATGTGCCAATGGGAAATTATCACGTTTTTTTTTCTTCACATTTTTAAAATCATAAAGGTCTTTAAGATACTGTCTAGTAAAAAAGATTTTTTTGGTATTTAGTATAAAAAATACCTTTAAATTTGTAATTCTGAATTCCCGCAAAAACGGTCATCCCATTGGCCACACCCCTTATACGTCACGATTCATGTTTATTTGTTCCTGGCAATTTAAATTTCTTTAAAACAACCTCAAAAATCTTGACGTTACAACAACCAAGTCCAAACACTACGCATTTTTCTAGCAAGGTATTTTTATCAAATTTCTTTTTAACATTTATGTATGAAAACATTTCTCCACAGTACCCAAATTGATTTTGAAAATACAATAAATTATTCTCAATTTATTTCGTATAGGTATTTTTACTGGTATTTGTAATACTTGATATTTCCCTTTTACTGATTTGCGGTTTTATTATTTTGATATTAATTTACTAAAGAAACAAATTGATGGAGCGATAATACTGATCGATTTATAAAAAAATATGCATGACAGGGTTAGTAAGAAACATCACAATAAGCTTAATCAGATTCAGAGTAATTTAAATTTATTAGAAACTAAGGTTTTCTCAAAAAATGCATTGAAATTCTCAGAAAAGATAATTCATCGAATAATGGTGAATTAGTTCATCGATTTCTTAAATTTTATACTACAGAAACCCATTATTTTTATTTTTTATCATCATATGCAAACATTATTAAATTATTTTGTTTCTCCCACGTTTCATTGTTTAAATCCCACCAAAACCAGCTGTGGAATTAAAAATTCTCTGGATAGCGACATAATAATAACAATTACTGTTTTTTTCAGAACATGACTTATTACTTACGTGTTATGTCTTCCAACTTAGACAGATTGAAAAATGAATTAAATCATTACTAAACAATATAACCGCGTAGACTGTAATTAATTCATTACAATGGCTATTAGGAACCCACCTTCGTGAACTCGAACTCTTTAGACCACACTAAAGTTATGATTGTGTCTAATGTATGAAACATCTTCATGTGTAAGGTAGATTTATTTAGTTCTTTAAAAGCGTTAATGAAAACCAGCGTCTCAAAATCACCCACGAATAAATGTGGTGTAATTACAACCTATGTGACGTAATTATTTTGAAACATACATGAAAATAATACTGTTCTATTTGTCGAATAAACACAAGGTGAATTTTGGCTACTCTCGGGTAAAAATCCCGGAAAGCAATTGAGTGGAGATAAGTTCGTTTCGCAGTATATTATATTGGATATCGTTCGCCTACTATGCTTGAAATCTATGGTTCGCTTTCTGGCAATTTCTGGTTTAAAAGGTGGTTTTACATTGCAATAGTTCATAGTCTCAGGACAAGTGCCTGAAACGTAAAATTGATCCCCTTACTCGCATAAATTTTGATTTGAATGGTAAATATGTACAAAAATGTTATTAATGGTTTTCCGAATTATATTCTTGTATAACATGACACATTACGTAAATTGATAGTTATAAATTTAGAATCATTTTTAGTCTAGCTTTAAGTATCTATTATATTATAACCGTATTACTGTAAATAAAACTGTAGATTTCAATAAATATTTTTAAAAAAATATATAAATAAATATAAAAGATGATCAAGATAATCTACATTTGTATGCCGACGCAGTCTCCTATGCTCCATCGAGTGCCTATAAATGTCAAACGCGTTCCGCCCATGCATACTGTAGATGCGGTGTTCCCCCTGAATATTAAAAAATTACATGTTTTGTATTAAATAATAGTTAACTCCTATGCGTCCTCCTGAGCGTCCATCCAAGTTTATTTCGCGTTGCGCCAGAGTCACGAACAACTGATGAACTGTCAGTAGTGTACTTCCTGGATATCGAGAATCTGATGCCTTTTAAAAATAGACAAGGGTGGTTAAGACCTTTTGGAGGGATCCACAGTATATTATCAAGCCAGCCTAACCGCCTTCATTTGATATAGTTGTGCGTTTTTCATGGCGGTCCACATTCTTTGCAAAGTAAAGGTTAACCACCGCTGTTTCTTTTACACCTGATGTTAAGCCTGGCCGTTGCTTTTTATTTATAAAAAACAATGAATCGTGAAGATATTGGCACAATCAGGTGCCGTCAAGTGATGTCAGAGGTTACCACAGCGGGTAGCCTTGTCCAAAATATAATAGTGTACTATTTTTCCTTTTTATTACAGCCGCAAATAATAGGTTTGTCAGTCGCGTTTCCTTATGAAGTTGTATTTAAACAATTGAAATAATGATAATGATAAATAACTTTTAATGATTTGAAGCTTTTGTTATTGCCGTGATATAATGATTGTGAAAAATGATACTGTAAATGTTAAGAAAAGTACTTATAAATGCAGAAATTAATAATGTGTTTTGTATGTGTGTTGCTCACAGGATATTTCATATGTAATAAATAATTTTATTTTATTATCAAAACCTTTCGTTATTCTGCAAAATATATATTTGCTACAAACATAGGAAAAGATCATTAAAATATTACATAGTTTCATTTATGTTCAAGTTCTAAGGTCCCTAACCTGTTTTAAAAATGAAGCTACCTAGAGATAATCAGGGGTAAAATAAAACATAAAATTTTTGATCAATTTATGGCTTTTATATCAACGGCCCAAAATGGCTAAAATTATCTAAGACCAATAATGTTCAAATTGCCAGTTATAATAAAAAAAATAAAAAAATACATTTAAAAGACTTTATTATGAATTTCAGAGGAGTATGAAAGGAGAAACTTCATAAAAGTACATGAATCACAGAGTGTTTGTTCGTATACAGCGGAAACGAGAGTGAATTACAATTTTGATTACTTTATGATTAATTTTGAAAAAAAATTGCAAAAATCGTACGAATTAATTAACAATAAAAAATATCAAAATTAAATTATTAAAAAAAATAATTCATTAATATAAAACGAATAAAAACAATTCATAAAATACTAATAAAAACAATAAACAAAATATGTATCGAAACAAAACCAGCAATGTAATCCATACAAATTAAAGGTACAAAATTAATATATCAATATATAAACGCATTTTGTATACACTTCTGAAACCTAAACAATCCAGCGTCAAAAACGTCGATCTCTACGTTTTCAATGGTGTTGTATAATCTGCACATTCTTGACACTGGATTGAAGAAGGACACAATATTCTTATATGAATCTATGTAAAATGTTTTTGAGTTCCTTCAGGTATGAATCTTATCGAGCTGATTTTATATTACTAATGCAAAAAAATAAACAAATACCCAGATATTTTGCAGCCTCCAGGTTTCATAGTTTACTGCGCGTTTAAGTTTATTCCATTCCATTAGAAAATTTGGCTCGATTTTTGAACATCGTATTATAAGTAATAACTCTTCTATAACTGAATATTTTAAATTTATCTGGAACCTTCGACCCAACTGCTCTCTTTATAACACCTTTCCTGCACTCGTTTTCTATATTTCTTCCTATTATAATGAAACTAATCAACTAAAAGAGTCTAAAGGGTATATTTATGTAAGGTAGTTACTATATTATATACGAGTACAGACTCGTAGGTGGAAATCGTTCATGAGAGAGAATATTTTTTTTTTTAAAACAATTTATGTAATACAATATCTGTTCCTCTATATTTTTCAACTTCAGTTTGAGTTGGAAACTCCTTAATGATTGTTCAATGCTTTCAATTGGTTATGCTATTATATCACATAAATAAAATATTTATCATTGTTCTTTCTTTCTATATTAATTTGCCATGTGTATGATATTAGAACAATTTTGTTTATTTGTTATCTTATTAACAGTTTAATACACATTTTTTTTAGACATAAGTCCTTAATGAGTTAACACACACATACGAGTATACCACCACAAATTTTATATGGGATCAGAAACATAATAATAATAAAAATATATATTTATATGGCAAATTAATATGGTAAACAACAGACTAAAACATTTGGTTTTCGGAAAATCATGAATGATGATTGATTTTTGAATTATATTTTGTTGTACTAATAGGGACATAAACAAACAAACAACAAACAAACCATCACGCCGTTTCCCCGTAAGGGTAGGCAGAGAGGATAGAACGCCACAACACTCTATCTTTGCATACAGATCTCGCTTCCTCTACATTCATACATCTTCTCATGCACGCGCGCCGATTATTCCGACTTTTGACATGTCCATCTTTAAGTATTTGTTGGATTTGGTCATGCCATGTCTTTCTCGGTCTTCCTCTATTTCTGCATCCATCAACATTCGCATTGTAAATATTCTTAGCCGTTCTCTCGCTGTCCATTCGTTCTACATGTCCAAACCAGCGCAGAGCTCCTTTCTTGATTTTGTCGATAATGCTTGTCTCAGCCTTACATAATGTACGGATCTCAACATTTGTGCAATTAATTAGAAATTTTAATGAGTTAAGACTTGACGACATAAATGTAAAAGATTTTTTAATTTCTTCCCTTGTTTGAATATTTTCACTTTAACACTTACAAAATTTCAAATGAGGTACTTCAGCCCTACGGAAAATTGGAAACAATAAATGTTTTCTTTCGTCAAAATAAGAGGATGAAATTGTATGGTAAAGTTTCTTAAAAATGGACGAAATAAAAATTTGAACGACGTACTAGCTTAGATGAATCAATGGAAGGTTTTCGGTTTGCTTGCCGTCAATGGAGCAATAGGCAGAACTGATCGAGAATAAGCGGAAGAGAACCGCTGACGTCACACGCGGAGTTATTACAGAAACACAAAACTTTAAAAATGAGTAATTAAAAATAGGAATAAAAATATTTGGCCTTTTTTAATAATCTCATTAACATATAAATTAACATCGCACTTACATGTAAAAACAAACAATAAACTACTGAACTTCCTTCTACCGGTTTCAAAACGTTCCCGTGTCTTTGTCAGGACATCTATACCTATTAAACACACGCTCCTTCCTTCATCCCCTTCCTCTCTTTTTTCAACTATTTCTTTTACTACATAAAATATTTTCATAACCAAATCCGTGCATGTAAGGGTTGTTACATCTTAAAATGCATGTCATTTTGGTATTATATTTTTGTGCAACAAATATGGTAAAGGTGTATTAGCGGGTTCTGTATGTTGGTTTAATCGGTGTTCTTACAAAAAGACGGGTACGTCTCGAAAACGGTAGACATAGAAAAGTCAGTAAGTGGTTATATACAAATATACTTAAAATATTAATAATGAATTTATACGTGTTAAAATAAATATATACATATATGTACTCTCAGAATAAAATCCTTTAAACAAATGATGTAGCAAATACATTTTGGTGGTTGGCGCGTTTGCCTACCACAAATCAATTCCTAGGTTTGATCCCTAGCAAGGTCAATTTGAAATATTTCTCCTTGATATCGACTGGCATCTAAATTATCTTTATCATCATCTTCATCATTACCTTTTCGTACCTAATGGTGCATAAGGCATTGCAGCGGTACACCAATCGCAGTGTATCTTGATCATTTTTGTTAGATGAAGATAAGACGACCAGTCTTACGCTTCAGGTACCAGTCAAGGGATTATGAAATAATTTGTTGGGAAAACACCCTTTTGAATAAATATTTCTAATCAACTATGTCGGGAATCAAACCCGATACCTCTTGTATGGTAAGCAAACGTGCTGACTATTACACCACTAGGCCAACACTAGATAACTAAATTACCTTACCTTAATGTAACGGGCGAATGAGGTACACTCCATTTGGTTTACCAATGCAGTATCCTATGCACCATCGGATTCTGATAGAAGTAAGATGATGATGAATTGAATGTAGTTATGCAAAAAGCAGCTAGTCCACAATTTCGAAAAAATGAGATATTAATGTTATCAGGTGTAGTAAGGTCAATTATATGTCTTGCTGAAAACAGCAAGACGGCTTTCATATAAAAAAATGTTTTAATCACGTTCTGAAAATGGTGTCCATCACAAAAACTGCATGTCTTAATTTGCAAAAAACACCCACAGCACTAGAAAATTTTAACGAATTTTAAAAATCATTAAGACTGGTTGAATACACAATGAAATTATTGTTTGTAATGAAAAAAAACGATTATATTCCTTGATTTTCATTTGTTAAAGTCGAAAACATTCGCAATGTTGAATAGATTTGTTTATTCACTGTTTTCACAAAGGTGCTATTATATCAGTTTCACTTTTTTATGCCTGGCGGTTTTCTGCATAACCATGTTTAATTGTAACACATGGAAAAGCTCGTAGGCTCATTTTCTCGGCAGAAATACATCACATATCCTACTATGTCTCTATCTCGCTGGGCGAGTGGCAATCAATAAAAAGAGATAATTACAGCGTATGGCCGCTACCTGCAACCAGATTTCCATCCACCTGTTTGTTTCCTATCCCGCAATTAGTGGCCGTATAGTAGCCGCTGAACACCCATACGTTACGTGGAAGGTCAGTCTCTGGGACCCTCACGTAGTTCGGTGTGCACGAAGCGCGTGCTTGGTGGCTCTCAGTACACTGCACTTGGTCGAAGGAGGGTCAGCAATCGAAAGTTAGTCAAACTAGTTAAACGTATCAGAAAATGTATCTACATATTTTTTTGTTTGTTTTTATACTTATTTATTTATTGAAATTTACAGTCATATACAATAATATGGTTATAATATAATAGGTACTTAAAACTAGACTAAACATGATCTTAAATTAAAAGTTATCAATATAGGTAGTGTGTCATAAATAAATTTATATTACATAAGAATAGAATTTGGAAAACCATAAATAAAATGTTTGTACATATTTTTTAAATATTTTTTTTAATTGAAAATTTTCATTGATAAACCCTTACGGGTTATATACATTTGACAACATATTTTAAGTTTTAAATTTCACATTCTATTGTTAATAATAATATTTTTTAATATCTTTTGTAAAAGTTGTCAGAGACTTTTGTTTAGTTTTGTCTGGTAGTTTATTGTATAATTTCAGTCCATGGTTCATTAGTCTCGATTGTCCTTTTCTCGTTTTAAAAGGTTGTATATGATATTTTTATGATATTCTCGTATTGTGTTTATTTTTACTACAGTCTTTTTCAAGTTTTAATTCTTCGTCTACAATTGCATCAGTGGCTAATTAATGAATAAATTTTAAGGTTTCTAGTTTAAAGAGTTCAGTTACATTTAATTATTTAGTTTGTTTAAAAAGTTATTTAGTTGCTGTTAGATAGGGTAGGTCATAAACTAACTTTAATATTTTATTTTGCTGTCTTTGTAGTCTGTTTATGTCATTTTGATTTCCTGTTCCCCATAGTAGTTGCATATAACATATTTTAGTTTTTACATAGGCTTCGTACATGATTTTTCTTTCCTTTTTTGGAACAAAGTTTTTGATTTAAAAAAAAAGACTCGATAATGTCGCCACTTTGCTAATTAGATTGTTGATATGAATTGTCCATGTCAATTGTCTGTCTATTGTTTATTCTAAGTATTTAACATGTTAAATTTAAGTAAGTCGTTCATTATTTATGTAAGCATCTACTTTATGAGATTTTTTCTAGATTCAAGATGGATAGAATTGCATTTTGTTTGTTAATACGTCTGTTTGATTTTTATAGAATAGTCCAATGTCATCGGCATACCAAATAATTCTTCCTTTAAAATTATACAGTGGTAAGTCATTAATATGTCAAATATATAATAGTGGACCCAAAATACATAGATCCTTGTGGATATCAAACCATACCAAAATAATATTGTATTTACCCATCACTACTCACCCATGGCGACAATGCCTGCATGTTGTCGCTGATTTCCCTTTTGAATTTATTAATATTCAAGTTGATATCACTCGCATTGGCTCCAATAATATTATTATATAAGTTACATATTCTATAAATGCACTTATTTTTTGCTGCACCAGTGTTTACATCGGTGCAGTAAAATATTTTGGTGTGACGGGTATTTTTAAAAGGCACATAGAAATGAATTAAACTTAGTAAATTGGGGCAGTCAGTAATACCATTTAAAAATTTGAATAGAAACATTAAGTCAGCAATCTGTCGTCTATTATCCAAAGAGTTTGTTTATTATTAATAAGAGTAAGGAATATTTATTAAATCAACAATGTAAAAATAGCTTATTACTCAATTGTACAATCCTTGTTACAATATGGTATTGTTGGATGGGGTAATGCATATGCCAATATATTAAACCCTCTGAAAATAGTAAAAAGATTAATAATTAAGGTAATTTTAAAGAAACCCTCAACATTCAATACAAAAATTCTGTTTACATTATCTAAAGTTCGTACAGTAGACACTATTTATAAAATAAATTCCATTTTAATAATTTATAAAGTAGAAAAAATAATAGAATTTGAGTTGAACAAATCACTCAGATAACAAAATAATATTAAAATTCCTAAATTATACACAAGTCATGGTTAAAATAACTTTGTCTTTAAAGGTGTCAAAAATTACAATAATCTCCCCAATAAACTAAAAACTATTAAAACTTATGTATCAATGAATAAATTCGAAGTAAATTTAAAGACATTTTTTGAACCATTGTAAAAACTGCTTTTAATTTTAATAAGTATTAATGTATAATAATTTTCTGTTTTTTCTTTTATATCTCATAAATATTTTTTTCTCATTCACTCGTATATTCAAAAAAAAAAAAATATAATAATTTAATAACCACAACAATGTAAGTCACTCTCCAAACACAAGAGTTAGTCTCTTTTTTTGGAGAGTTACAGTTATAACATTTACATTTTAACAGTTACAGTTATACTAGATGTATAAAAGTAGATTTGTATAGATTAAAAAAACATGTACCATTTATGAAATATATTTGATTAATAATAATAATAATAAAAAAAAAACGTAAGCATTTTTTCGCTGCCTAACAAGCAACAATTTTTAACAATTTTTTTGTAATTACAAATTATTTGTTTTCAATATTGTTGATTCCTCTATGTGCTGCTGCGGATATCCTAATCAATCTTCTGAACACATTATGTGGTCTTGTCTCTTTCATCCACTTTATTATAACCGAATGGAGCTTCTCGCTACAATTCGTGCCCTAGTTACAGATCCTGGCAGATAAAGAGATCTGGGAACTTTAAAAAAAAATTCAAAGTTTAAAAAAAATGTTGTAATCATTTTGGTAAATTGATCATGTTTTAAATAATTCACTTTTCTCTTTTCTCAATCTAATGAAGTGCATATTATGTACTTCTGGATTACTTTCTTTCGGCACAAATATGTTAAAGCTACCAGATTACAGAGAGCTCCTTCGGGCAGCTTTTCTCGCAACGAGCAAATTTTTCGTGCATGTGGGCACCGCCAAGGAAACTTGTGTCTTCAGATGCGGTGTGCGGTATGTGGTAGCAAGCTGCCTTACAGATCATTAAATTTTTAAGTAATCGTTTTCACTTTTTTTCACGTTTTCACAACTTGATTTGAAGTTCAAATCCTGATGATGAGGAAGCCTCAAAACCGGTTGATGTATAACTCAACAGCTAAAATGGTTTATTTAAATTTACAAATTAATAGGTGTAAAATGTCATTCCACATTTTTTGTATAAAAAAACGATTATTATTTTCAACTAGTCCGCTTTATGGCGTAATAGTCAGTGCCATTGCCAACCATGCAAAAGGTCTCGGGCTGGATTAACGACATGGTTGACATAAAATATTTACGTAAAAAAAATGTTTTTACCTATGAACTATTTCATAGTCCCTGGACCAATCCAACATATAAACCATAAAGTTAATGATCTTACCTTCATGTAACCAAAACGATCAAAATACGTTAGGGTTGACACACATATCACAGCACAATTGAATAATTGTACTGTTTAATGAGTGTTTTTTTTTTAAATAGAAAATAAATATTTGCGTTCTTATGATTAAACCCAAATATTTAAAATTTAAGGCCATTTTATTTTTGTCTAAATTAATCGTGTTAGAAAACGGGAAACTTGTTGAAGTAGGGTGGTATTCAAACCTTAAGCCTCCTGGTCGGGAGTCCTCGATATAACCCACGGGATTACAACACAAGTGTTCATAATTTAATTAATAAGTAAAAGTGCTACAAAAATTCTCCGAAACACCATCACAATCATAGGAATACATTATTTTTGAATTTAAAAAAGTAACATTAAGTACTAATATGTAAAAAAAAAGTGATAAAACGATTTGATGTAAACATAATAATTTTGATGTGATATCAAAGAAAATATTGTTTTACACTTTTATTTATTAACGGTGGAACGTTTTCACTTAAGCAAGCATTTTCATGGTTGGCAACTTAAAAACTACTTTTTGTAAGTTTTCGTAGATAAAAAAGCAGGCGAAAACTTTTATTGGTCTATAAGTCAATATAAAAACTATTTTTTTTCTTGATACTTCGTATAACAGTGAACAACAAAATCTTATCAAGATATACCAATATACAAAAAACAGAAATTAAATATTAACATTTTAAAAACATTCACACTGATGCATGTTTAAAGTTTATGAATAACTGTTGTAGTAACAAACTTTGCTTTGCTGAGAATAATATCTGGAATCTTAAACATCTAGGAAAATGCGTTAGCCACTGCGCCAAAGGCGGAAATATAAAAACAATAAGACTAAAGAAGAACATAAAGTTGTTTCAACAGCCCACGATATCAGCAATCCCTAGCTGCTGGCAGAACTACGGTGTATGAAGATCACCGCTCTTGACCACTATAATCACCTGCAATCAACTTGTTATATCGCGGTCCGCAACAATATAATTATATCGCATAGTTAATTAATATTGCTAATAAAACCCGCATCGATAGATGGCATCTAACATCGATTGCGAAATCTGGTCAGGAATTTTAATTGTAGATTATTTGAATAATCACGAATTACCGTCACTAAAGATAAGGTTTTTTGGGGGAAATATAAATGTATGGCGTGGATTAGAATTTATTGCCATGTACCAAAATAGACACGTTTGAAAATGCCACGAATAACGTTGCAATTATTTTATTAGTTATTGATGGATGCTATTCATTTACAAAATACACATTTTGGGGTTAAAGAAGGTATAAATCCAATTCTAGAATATTTACTGGTGTTACCTGTATAATTATTGGCATTGTAAATGTAATCGTCATACAAGATCTTTTTTTTTTTCTTAAGAATTTGTCAATTCTTCCTTTTGTATTTATAGTCCATTAACAATGTCTATATTCAAATATTTTGTTTTTAAAATAAAAAGTGTTCTTCAGTATCGTTTTACTTTAGGTTAATACTATAATAGTATAAACATGTTTATTATGCTAATCACGAGGTTTTTTTTTGAAAATATTTTCTTTTTCCTAAGTACAGTACATTAAATATTTTCTTCAATATAATATTATCAACTACAAAAATATATATTTCACTAAATTTATCTTAAAACTGATGAAGAGAACGCAATTTGGGAAAATGCTTACTAAAACTTCAACGTCTCAGCGTGGGCCGTTCCTTTTTTAAAAAAAAAAAATATTACTGTGTAGTTGTAACATATAAATATAACATGACACAAGCCTACAAGGAAACTAATTTATACAGAGATACAAACATTTTTGTAGTTCATAAGAAAATGGAAAAATCACATATATTTTTTACATAAAATAAACAACAAAATCAAGAATAGGCAGAACAGACTAACTTATACTCATGGCTCAAAAATATAACGTAAGAAATGAAAAAAATATGTATACTGCCATAACATATAAATGAATTAAAATAAAACGTCAATGAAAACAAAACAACAACAACAACGACAGGCGCCGTGGCACAGTTGGTTAGACGGCTAACTGTGAAACTGGCGTTGCGGGTTCGATTCCCACCGGTTGCAAGAGAAAAATCTTTGAAAGTTTTTTTTCAATTCGTCTGGGTGTTGTGGTGTATTTTTAAATACATCCTTCCATATCCCCTCTATCCCACTTACGGACAAGCCTCAAAATAGAGGCTTAGTGGGTTAAAAAAGAAGTTTTAAAAAAAAAACTAATAAATATTTATATTATTTAATGTTGTTAAATATTTGTATATAACAACTAACCGACTTTTCTATGTCTACCGGTTTCGAGACGTACCCGTCTCTTCGTCAGGACACTAATTTAACCATTTAACAACCAGGACACTAATTTATTAGTGTCCTGACAATGAGACAGGTACGTCTTGAAACCAGTAGACATAGAAAGGTCGGTAAGTGGTTATGTACAAATATTTAGTAACATTAAGTTAAATGTTTCTCCACAAAGTTGATGCTTAAAATATTGATAATATTTTTTTTTAAATTTATTTTATTATTTGCAGTACCATAAATTTTCAAAAAATGTGTCTTTCTGTGTTTTCCATTCTAATCCAAGACCTAAAACCTACTTTGAACTTTACCAAAGATTTGATGGTTTCCAATTCTTTAGATAGGAGATAGTTATAGTATAGCAACTTACCGCTGATGTTTTGTAATTAGAACAATTAGGGTCTTTGTGAGGGATTAGTGTTATGGCGAGAGATAATTCGTGTGAGTTCGATAGAGATTATGTTAGGATCTGTGTTAGGACTTAGTCAGTAGTGTCTTGATAATTTGATGTACTTTTGTGCTTCAAATTGCGAATTATTTTTCTTCTGTTGATTGCGTGAATGTTGTATCTGGCGAATTATTCTTATGTTTTCTATATGCATTCGGTTTATTTGTCGTTGTTTAGTTTGTTTGTATTACTACGTTTTTCTTACAGAGTACAACAGGCTACCGGAGTCCTATAGAACCCAAAAAAAATACTGTATTCATTTAAAAAATTACTACTTGAGGTGGTACGTGGAAGGTGAAATTTAGTTTTAAGTTCTTCTTTTTCCTTAAATATTTCTTTCTTAAAATATGTAAATATTTCATTTTAATTTTCATTCTGAATTGTTTAAATTTCTTTGTATTATATATTTGCCTTCTATCATATTTCAGTTTTATTTACATATTATTACTTGTAACTATATTATTACTTGTTACTATATTCTTACTATTACCATACCTTTATATAAATATTATTATGTCCCAAAATGAGTTTCTTGTAATTACTGAAAGTACAAAAAAAAACTGTGTCATTTAATAAGTAAAAAAAATAAATACTAGTATGTATGTTAGAATGCAAAATATCCCTGAAAATATTTAATAACATTTAAAAGGACTGTAAATAGTATTTAAAATGTAACAGATTATAAAGTTGATAAAACAGTTCTCTTGATGATGATCGCAATCGTCGGAATCGAATATTCTCTGCTTGTGAACCAGTTTAAGATTCTGGAAAAATCCATTCATCACTCTTGGATAAAAATGTAGTCGCCGTCATCATTTAGTATCATGCAACCAATTTATAGTTATTGTTTCTTTTGTGTTTACCGAAATATCTTTACAGCGACACATTTCTTTTACCTACGTTAATATTTCGCAATAGTAACCTTAAATGTTTCGCTTGCTTTGTGTGGTCTTCTCAGTTATGCAATCTGCAACTAGGATCAAATATTTTAATAGGACATTTCCCAATTAGGCTACGAACTTATTAATTTGAGTGGAACATTTGTATAAGTCTATCGCAACCTTCAATCTACTAATTTATTGGATTCAATTCAGTGTTTTTTTGCAAATAATAAAATGAATAAAATGTTTTTTATTTCCATTAAAGAATATTTTTACAATATTTAACTAGAGCACCGTAATCTGTGATCTTTTAATCGGCATATTTTATTATCCCAAAGAATTAAATAAAATGAATAAAATTTTACGTTATTTATACTGTAGTAGTTCCAAATGTTTGCAGACAGGCTGGATTTCCTCCCTAGGGAGTTTTTCAGATCTAAATTTGTTGCAACAGAATGAGGAATGTAACACAGTGTGTAAAGTAGCCACTTAAATCAGCCAATGACAGGTCATGAGACCTGTGAATGCCTAGACTTCTATATTCTCTTCTCTGAAATGTTTTTCTTTTCTGTTGTAACAAATTTAATGTTTTTCAAGTTCTTTAAACAATAACACAACATTAGTAGAAATAACACAAACAGGTTTTATACTTTAAAACAATTGACGTACTGTGTTTTTACTAGTGATTAATAACAGTTCTTTTTTATTCGCATAAAGTTGAAAATTACAAAAAAACCTCTATTTTGCTTATGACGGCAAAATATACATAGAAGGTATATTCGTATGGTAGTTATATTGCAAACACGATAATATTAAGTTACCTATTTATTACATAATGCTTATAAGTAATCAATACAAAATACTAATTTATGATTAATAAATAACTACGAATAACTTATAATTAAAGAGACCATCAAAATGTTTTTTACGCTATTTCATTTTATATTTACAATAACGTACAATTGTAAAAACCCAAATCGCATAGTAAAATATGAAGAAATGATTTTTATTGTATAAAATATATTTTTAAGTATTTTTACAAAAATCCAGTACACTTTGAGGCCGACTAATCTCCACTAAAAATTAAATAAAGCGTAATCAATTTAATCCACCTAAATTTAAGCGTGTTGATGTTCTGTAGATTATAGATTTAGACGATACGTATGAAATGGGCCAATGTCAAACATTTTAAAAAGCTTTTTATGGATATATTTTTTTTTAGGTTTTTGTTTACAATATTTTTTTTATAAAAACCCTTATAAGCATAAAAACAATACCTACATACAATGAAAAAAAATGGAACACTTAAGGTTGAACTTGCCAAAAAAAAGTCTGGCTCTTGTGTTTTGTTTTGTTAGTAAATATTCGTATCTTCATATATAACCACTTGCCTACCTTTTTTTGTGTACCGTTTTCTAGACGTAACCTTCTCTTCGTCTGGAAACTTCTTACACTAACGTGCAAATCCCACCATACACTTTTAAATGAGTACCTAGTTATAAAAAAAAATTAAACCAACGCGCTGATATTAGAATCTAATACTAGCGTGAACAGATGAAGGTGTCTAGTGCGATTTGCATATTACGAGTAGTATAATTAGTGTCTTGACGAAGAGACGGATATGTCTCGAAACCAATGGACATCGAAAAGTCGGTATGCGGTTATATAGGTACAAAAATTTACTTACATTTATTAAAATGTTTGACCACAAAGTTTGTGCTCAATAAAATATGAATAATAGTATTTTATTCGTTTACAATATCGTGGCCCAATTTCGATTCGACAGCGAACGCACGCGCATATTCCGCACACGACAAAAATGTTAATTGTATTCGCATGTACCCACACGTTTAAAGTATAAATGTACGTAGTACAAGATACAACACATTTCGTACTGTTCGATCACAATAAGAAATCAGCGGAACATAATGCGATGAAAGATGCTTTGCACATATAAAAGTTGAGCATGATATTACGGCCGGCACCATTGCATTTATAATCTGCATAATTTCCTCTTCCATATGTGGTTTTTAAAGCATGTCCGGGCCAATATATCACGTTGACGCGGACAATATTCCTCGGGATGGGCAGGACCAGAGACCCCTAGCACAAAATGATATTGAAGATTTCGTTCGAAAATACTTCCTATGGAGCGAAAACGAGCGCGAATACAAATATCACGTATCGAACCTTTGTTTTGTTAAGGTAAATAAATTAATTTGTGTTCCATTGACAATGCCCTGAAATCTTAGCAAAACGAAAAAATATCATTTGACATCTGCAAGACAGGGGAAGTATAAATGATATGAGAGATAAGATACAAGAATGGAAAGTTGAAACTGATGGACTACTAGGTGTTTTGGAAAATGTCAGTCAATAAACGCGGAAAAATGCTACAGCTGTTTCTTACAAAATGTAAGCGTTGCCATGGATTAAAAATAATATAACCAGCAACAGAGTTTTCTTAAGACACACCTAGAAACTGCAGACATGCAAAATAAAACACCATTTAATTGAGGCACAGAATTCTGTGCCAAAAATACCCCAAATTACAAATGATTTATCTAAAAAAGGTGAATTAAATACTCGTCCCGGTAATGCTGTAGAGAAGAAAACTGAAAAAATGCATATTCGAATCTGTAACATAGAGAGAACTAGAACATTCAGATTTTTTTCTTTCTAAACAGGTGACTGCTCTCAAAGAATTATGTACAAAGATATTCAGTTATCACCCATAACATACACGACCATTTACGAATTTACACGAGCGCTGCTTAAACAAATGCTTTTTACATAGTGATTTGTTCTGTTAAATAGAAATTGCCCAAATACATATTTATAAAAAAACATTCGATGTTTTATCTGAGCCCAGGCGGATTAAGAATACAGTTTGAGATGAGTGCTTTCAACTCGATGGCTACTCTGAGGTAATAATCTCGAGTAAAGAAATCAAGTGAAGATTGAGTAAGTCCGCCTCGCAGTGTTTGAGGCCTTGGGTTTGATTTTTGAGTAGGTCGACATGAAATATTGATTAAAAAGGAGCGAAATGCTGATCACCACCCCTTCATGTAATAGATAATCGATAAGCTATATTTAGTTTACCAATGCAGTGCCTTATGCACCATCTGGTATGGACAAGAAAGGGGTATGATAATGTTTTCTCTGATTTCAATTTGTAAACACTCTGCTTTTGTTTTATATGTCCTCCGAACTTCACGCATTTCAAATAAGTAGGTTCGCCTTATACAATAATAAATTTCACGCATACTTAAGTCACACTTATTTATTTGGATACAATATGTGTAAGTGAAGTTATTTATCATTATTTATTTATCAAAATATTATGAAAATCAAAAGCTTATGATCATTTCTCGAGCTAATAAAGTAGCGCCATTATCCTGACTGCGCAACTTAGAAAGAGTCAACAATTTCATTTATCTAGGTTCTCTCATCAGCGATGGCGGTGGGTGTGAAGGTGAAATACGGTGACGTGTTGGTATTGCCAAAAGTGCTATGAGTCGGCTGGTGAAGATCTAGAAGAATCGCAGTGTATCCATTAACACCAAAAAGAGACTGGTGAAGGCCTTGGTTTTCTCAGTGTTCATGAACGGTGTGGAGTTTTGGACACTGAGGGAATCTGAAAAGAAAAAAAAACGAAGCTTTCGAGATGTGGTGTTGGCAGCGAATGCTGCGGATTTCGTAGACGGCCAGACGTACGAATGCATCTATTTTTCAGGAACTGGACATAGGAGAAATACTGATAATCATGTGCGAGAAACGAATCCTGCAGTTCTTTGGGCATATTTCCAGGAGAGACTCTGATAGTTTGGAGAAAACTATTCTCCTGGGAAGTGTCGAAGGAACAAGGTCACGTGAACGTCAACCAATAAAATGGAGCTGCACAGTCACTAAGTTTTAAGAATCACCACTGACGAATGCCTATAGAAGAACACAAGACCGTTCCAGATGGAGGGAAACTGTCCACAGACGAGCCATGCCTGGAGTCAGGCGTAATCACCATCCTCCGACACGAGACACGGATTGAAGATTTATCAAAAAATGCTTCGCCATATTTCCGTATTTATTCAGATTAAGGTTACTTAATTACAGAAAATGTAATATTCTTCTAAGAGGAATATAAAGCCTAATCAAATTTTACGGCTTTAGATTATTTAGCCTTGAGTAACTTATAACCAAATCTTCATTTAATCACAGAGAATTGGTGTAATTTTCATTCAGCAACACAAAATTAAAACGCAAAAATGCATGTAAGACAAAATACGATCTTTCGCATGAACGATCGCAAAGAACTTCGCTTGGTAAAGTTTGTGCATAGTAGTTCCCCAGAGATAGGAAAAACGGATTAAGTAACGGATGTTTGGGATAAAAGGAGAGATTTACTCCCAGCTCCCATTGTATGGTAATGCAACTTGGGCCACAGTTACATCGCTGGATCACAGTGCCATAGGACCGTATTATACATACCATAGTTTTCTTTTATTTTCGGGTACCTGAGCACAGACAAGTGGTAGCCTTGTGCAGTGGTGTAGTCCTAAATAAAAAAATAGTAGTAAAAGTCATCGGGCTGTGGTCCCGTGGCTAGTGTCTCGGACTCACGGACCAAAGGTCTGTGGTTTAAATCCTACTCTACCCCAACTTGATTCCATATTCTAATAGTGAGTTATTTACAACTCGTTGAAAATGGCCCTAAAAATTGAATATTTGGATAAATCATAAGAACGCAAATATTTATTAAAAAAAATAAAAAAATATGTGTTCCTGACTAGAGCCGGAGCGCCGCTCCGCTCAGATAATAAGTGGTGGAGCGCCGCTCCAGTGCGCTCCAGCCCGACTACACCACTGTTAGGGGCACTCGTTAATTTAAATATTATTACGTGAATTACCTTGCCCGATTTAGGGAGTTTTTGATCTAAGTACTGCATGGTAGGATTTTAATCTTGATTGCAGAAAGTGATCATTTTTCGTTTTTGTGTTTTTGTTGAAAAGTGGTTTGTTTTCACGTTTTAAGAAAATTAAGTTTTATAACCGATTTGCAAAAATTAACATATCTATATACCTACGAATTTCTACGACACTTAGTATGTTAATATGTTAATCATCATCCTTTCTCTATCCATATGGCAATATTGCATTAGCACTCTAATTGCAGCGTATTTAAATGTTTTTTTGCTGCATGGAAATAATGGTGATTAGTCTCACGCTTAAGATGCTACTCCAGGAATATTGAAACACTGGTGTCTGGTCACCTTTAAAGGCAATATTTCTAATTCTAATCACCTTTAAAAACGATATTTGTGATTCCACCTTGCCAGGAATCGAACCCGAGACTTTTAAAATGGTGGGTGATTGTGCCAACCGCTACACAACCAGGTGAACTTATTTCCAACTGATTTTATCTTTCAGGATTTTTATCGGAGCGTAGCCATTGAGTAGAAAACGTCAGTCCAAGGTTCTTTTTCACACTCAGAACTGTAATATTTTTCTGCCTGGACAAATAATATAAAAATATTTAAACAAATATGATTCTATAAATACGATATTATTCACTTGGTGTCCAGACAGATGAATAATACAGTTCTATAGGTGCGAAGGTTTTCACGGTCACTGTTATCAATATGTTTCTTTTTTGGGTGATACCGTGTGTGTTGGATTTGTTCCGACGTTTCGGCTACTACCATGTTTTTTACCCTTGTTTTTATAGTTTTATAATAATCAAGGTAAAAAATAATTCACCCTGAAGATGGCTCCTGCAATGGTAGCCAAAAAGTCAGAACAAATCCAACACACACGGTATCATTCAAAAAAGAAACATATTGAATTCGATTCTGTTTGTAAAATAAAAGCAGAATCCAGGACGATTATTTTCGACTCGATGGCTATTCTCAGGTAAAAACCCTGAATAAGTTAATTGAGTGAAGATAAGTCTGCCTAGTTGTGTAATGGTTGACATGTTCGTCTATTGTTTTGAAGTCCTGGATTCGACTTCTGGTCGAATGGTCTTAAAATATTGATTTCAAAAGTTGTTCAAACTACAATATTTCATTGTTCCTGGACTGGTACCTGAACCATAAGACTGATTACATTTCATTCACGTAACAGATTATTGATATCCGCTGCATTTGTTTTATCAATGCAGTACCTTATGCATCACTAGGTGCGGGAGATGGTTGTGATCATGATGTTTTTTTTTTTATTATTTGAAATTAATTTATAAGCCCATACGAATTATTACATTCATTTATCAAAATAATTTTTCTTTTTCAAATTCACACTGTATTGTTAATAATTATATATTAAACATCTTTTGTAAAGGTTGCTTGAGTCTCTTGTTTAGTTTTTTCTGGTAGTTTATTGTATAATTACAGTCCTTGCTTTTTGAGTTTCTATAAGAATATTGCAAATGGTATTTTTCTGATATTCTCGTATTGTGTGCGTGTTTACCACAATTTTTTTAAAGCTGTAGTTCTATGTCTACAATTACAACAACGGCTAATTTATTCATAAATTTAAAGGATTCTACTTTAAAAAGTTAAGAAACATTTAATTGTTTATTTTATTTAAACTGTTTATTGACGATTCTTGATGGAATTCCATTGTAATGATGTAATAACTTATATTTACATATAATTTATGAATTTAAAATTACTTTGTACACTTTCACTTATTTATTAGCCCCCTTAGTTGGACCCTGTACATTGTAATAAAACAATAAATATTTTTTATATAATAGAATTTTCTCTTAAAGTACACCGCCAACACATGTTTTAATAATTTGTCCACTCTGTTCAATTAAAATATTGCGTATTGTATTTTTTCTAACTTATTTTTAAATGTACCTACACTTAAAATAATATTTAATTTTATATAAATTATCCATACACTGTATAATATTCACCAGTCTGAGGTTGCCCATTAGAGGGTGAAAGCGCTAATTGGTCAAATAAATAAGTGGAAGTGTACCAAGTAATTTTAAATTAATAACTTATATGTAAATATAAATTATTAAACTCCTCAAGATGTCCCTCACCTGATGATGCATTGCCCCTTTTTCAGCTTTCAAAGACAACAGCTGGAAATGCGATGCAGAGGCCTGGGTGAAGATCTATGCGACATCCCATCGGTGATAGGTAATAAAGAACTCACACGAGAGGTAGTATCATACATGATAAATATAGCGCAGGAAATTGGTAAAATAAACCAAAGTAGGGAACAAAATGCCGAACACTCCTCTAGTGGAACGGAAGGCCTGTTGACTACTGCCAACAGGCCGGCTTCTCCTGAAGAGTTTTAAGTGGTTTCCTCTCCACGTGGGCAAATTTTAAGAAGTTCCTGATTAGCCCACATTAATATATCCCTCCTGATCCCAATAGTTTAGATAAATTTTAAGATATTTAATTGCAGAAAAATCCACTTTTTGAAATATAAACCTTGTATATTATAAGCAAGGTAAATAAAGCAACTCCCATATAAAAAAATAATATATATATGTATAAGTTATTACATTATTTTATTGTTTATTTTGTTTAAAGAGGTCTTTAGTTGGCGTTAGATAATATATAAATATGAATAGTGTATCTCATATTTTTATTGAGGTGAGCTTTACGGTACAAGACAAGTGTCTGTGTAAAATAAAGAGGTACGTGGAATGTGCTTTGTGAGTAAAGTGCAAACACTTTAGATAATAATTATGGTTTGAACCATTTAGCGTGACAAGTAAGGAATTCGGACACCGGAGTAACAGTACGATGTTCTTCATTTCGAGTCTCCGGCCTACAAGGCTTTTCATTGTTGCTCTCGTGGTCCGCTTATGTAGTTCTTCACAAACTTTTTAAAATGGTTGCCCCTAAAACACAAGACTCATATTTAAAAAAAAAAAAAAAAATTATCAATAAATTTTATAAAAGGTACATGTTTTTGTAAAATTCTGAACAGATCTACTTTTATACATCTAGTAAATGTTATCACTGTAACTCTCCAAAAAAAAAGACTAACTCTTGCGCTTGGAGAGTGACTTACTGTTGTAGTTGTTTATTTATAAGAGTTTGAATAATTTTGAATATACGAGTATATGAGAAAAAAAAATAAAAACAGAATACATAAAGAAAAAACATAAAATAATAATACATTCATACTAATTAACATTTAATGCAGTTTTTACACGGGTTCAAAAAATTTCTTTAAATTAACTTTAAATTTATTTATTGAGATATTATTTTAAATTGAACGTAGTTATGCAAAAAGCAGCCAGTCTACAATTTCGGAAAAATTAGATATTGATGTTATCGGGTGCAGTAAGGTCGATTCTATGTTCTGCTTAAAACAGCCAGACCGCTTTCACATAAAAAAAACTGTATTATCACCTCCGGAAAAAGGTGTGAAAATCTTATGTTACTTTAAAAATCTTTTAAACTGGTCAAATACACAATAAGATTCTTGTTTGTAATATATAAAAAAACTTATGTATTCATTGTTTATCGTTTGTTAAAGTCAAAAACATTCAAACTTTTGTGTAGATTTTATAATTCACTCTTTTCACAAAATGGCTATTATCTCAGTTTCACTTTTCTAAGGCTGGCTGCTTTCTGTATAACTACGTTCAATTGTTTTAAGTTTATCAGGGAGATTATTATATTTTTTTACACCTTTGAAGACACCTATTTTAACCCTGACTTGTGTAGAAAATAGGAATTTAAATATTATTTTGGTATCTGAGTGACTTATTCATCTCAAATTCTTTTATTTTTTCTTCTTTTTAAATTTGTATAATAGAATTTATTTTATTAAGAGTGTCTACTGTATGAACTTTAATTATGTAATAAAGGCTTTCCTTATTGAATGTTGAGGGTTACTTTAAAACTTTAATCTTTGTACTATTTTAAGAGGGTTTAATATATTGGCATATGCACCATTCCATCCTAAAATACCATTTTGTAACAAAGATTGTACAATTGAGTAATTATAATAAGATAATATAAGCGCAAAAAAACATAAATACACTACTTTTATTTCTTTGAAATGAGGTAAATTATGACGTCTTTTAGGTGGTATGATACGGTAGCCTTTATAATTTTATTACATATGAATGAGCAAAAAAAAATATGTTATCAAAATATATGTTGTTGTTTACATTTTCATGTTTTTGTCAAAAAAAAATTATGTCGAATTCAGTAAAACATTTGTCTAAACTTCTAGATGAAAAATTTCGCTGAAATGTAGTGAGTTGTTTTGATAAGTGAAATTATTTTTCAAGTATATTGGATAACTTTATGAATACATCTACATTATATAATACAATATGTGCCCCAACTCAATACAGATTTTCTAGCGAGTTGGGGCAAGTTCACAGGCACGGGTCGTTCCTGATTGTGTCACGATAAACTCTGCCTCTATCCCCGATAAATATATGTACAATGTTTTTAAAAAATAAATAAAATAAGAAAAAACCCCATTTGCTGACAGGCCTCAAAATAGAGGCTTTGCGGGTTATCCCATTTAAAAAAATCATGGATATATATAACGTGCTTGCATTTTCAATTTTGGAACCTGATTTTTCCAATCTCATATCGCAATCTTGTGTTATGTCAGATTATATTAGTTTTGAAATTATATTTTTTTGAAAAAAAATGATAAAACTTTTTTTTTTATAAATAAGGACTTATAATATGAGTATATACAAGAGTAAAATCTAAATAAACAATCCACCATGAAAATTATAAGTTTTTACTAACCCGTCGATGTGTCTGGCCACCTTCAGGAAACTACTTCAGAGTTCAGGTCTTGTCACAAATTGTCGCCCCAGATCTTCCAATAAATAAAATAGCAACTTAATCAATATTTATCAAGAACCTTGAATTATGTATTCGCCACATAAAAAACTAGAATAACCGTATGAATTGCGGAGTAAAACAGACCCTTAAGGCTCAAATGTATTTCACAAGCTAATGAGACAGTGGGCATAAATATGTCATAATAAAATATAAACGCACAAAGAATGGTTTATTTATTGATCCAACAATCCAATTAATTAATGGAAAAAGTCATGCCTATTTTGCTTGTGCATAAGTTGTATGCTGTCAAAACATATGTGGCTATAGGTTTAATCGGTTCAGTGGTGTTTTTAAAACGTGTGTTTTTATTTATTTTTTATTCAGAAATAACAGGTTTACAGAACTTTTTAGTTATTTCCAGGTTTCCATTAACATTAGATTTTAGTTCTTGTGTGGCTATGATGTCACGTACATACGTCCTTAGTCTGTATATTTATTTATGCTTTATTAAGTTAAAAATAAGACAGTATTTTAAGAACTAATACAAACTTTAAAAACACTTTATTTTGTATAAAAATTTAATTTAAAAAAAAAAATTTTTTTTTTTTAAGGTTTTCCGTTTGTTTTATTTATTTGGGTTACTCATAATACAGTTTCAAACTCTTGTAAAATGAGTTTTTCTCTTCATTATTAATCTTATATTTTTCAAATCTCTATTTTTGTATGTATGCCTCGACTTGATAAAATACATATCATATCTGTCACATTTTGAAAAAATATTGAAGTCATATTTTGTCAAAACATGCCTTCATTATATTATTATTTTCATAAATAACGAAAAAAAAACAAACTTAACTGTATATGCGCAAATTTTTGGTTTTCAATACTCGTAATTTAAAAATTTCGTTTTTTGTTTAAAGTAACTCGACGTTACAGCTCGCATAGAGTTTGGGAATCATTGCGCGAATGGATTGCTTTTTATACCGCTATCTCCCAATGTTTATGTCACTCGAACTGTCATATTGCATAAAGGCGTTGCACCTTGTATGAAAGGATACCGCCATTGTTTCACGTGTCGAATCGGTGCCAACACTATCGATGACAGACTTACAGCTCGCCCATTGTCTCCGCCTGCACTGTCATTGCATTTATTTGATTGTTTTTACTCGAATAAAAATAATAATCGAAGAGGCATTATGCAAATGACCGATATCGTTATCCTCTTGTTCCGTAACTTAACATGCATATTCTTGTTTTAATTAACCCAACCCAGTAAATTGTTTTAAACCCACTACTACTTTTTAAATCATCATCATCATTTTACTTTCATATGGCACAATTTTTTTTCGTGAAAACGTATTATTTCGACATAATTAGATTACTTACTTTCCTGGACTCTGATTACAAAGAGAAGTGAACAAAGTGGTTTTTATTTATTTTTTTAATATTGAAAATATTTTTCACTTTGTGGCATGACATATTACACGTATTTATTTACAAATTTGTATAAACCCTTTGATTTGAGAGTTATACGTCAACCGGTTTCGAGGTTATTTCCTCATCATCAGAACTTGAACTTATTAAGAATTACTCCCGTTATTTATACTATAAAATATTGTATGAAAGAAGGAAAAAGAAAGAAGATAATATGAATCATAACGGGAATGTTTTTAAAAGTTAACTCGGCGTTCAATTTAATTGATTATTTATTTTGTAGGGTTTTTGGGTAATGGTTTTACTTATTTCTAATTTTATTAGATTGTCTAAACAAAGACAATTTTTATTAATGTGTAAAACTTTTCCACCCGTTTCTTGATTAAAATTATGGCTTTTCGGATAAAAGATGGTTTGCAAATTCTGAGAAATTATGATGCTGAATCATCAAAACGTGAAGTTTTCCCAATATAGAAATTTGGTCAATTTAAGCGCGGGTAATTCTAAGTTAGTTCAAATCCTGATGATAAAAAAGTGACCTCGAAACCGGTCAACGTATAACTGTAAAATTAAAATGGGGTATACAAATTTATAAATAAATATGTTTAAGTTATTTTTGACGGTCCATAAAATAAAATGAAGAAATTGTATGTATTTGTTTTAAAAAATTATTCATCGGTAACCTGTAAAAATTGAATTCATGTTCTATTTTTTTTTACAAAAAACTTAATTTTAGTTTATGAATAAAATTGAAGAAAATTGTTCATTTTATTTATTTATTTACTATATATATACGGCCTAAGCCAATTACAACAGTTACATGAAGAAACATAAATGCAAGAAACTGAACAAAAAGAACATAAAACTATTTAGCAAAGACAAACAAGGGCAATACAATAATAGTAAATAATATATTTAAAAAAACGAAAGATCAAAAACTTTCAGCTAAACCATGCCAATCCAACTTCATCCCACACTGTTTAGTCACGAAGAGATCTACGAAAAGCCGGAAGATCTATCCCAAAAAATTCCAAGTCGTGTGATGAATTGACTAATCTACACATTCTGGATATTGGGGCATAAAAACCAAAGTTGCTCTTAGAAGATTTTATAAATAGCAGATTTTGACTTCTGGTGACACGGTTGGGAACATGAAAAGAAATTGATTGCAACAGAGATGGGACATCACTTAAAGCATTAAGTATTTTGAAAATGCATATAAGGTCCATTTCAGTTCTACGTCTCTCCAATGAAGACAGATTAAGATATTGCTCTATTTCAAAATAAGAATAATTACCCTATTGTAATCCGAGCAACCATGCCACTTTTCTTAAAAAACGGTGTTGGACAGACTCGATATGGTCAATATGAGTCCTGTAGAATGGATATCAAATAGGAGAAGCGTATTCTAGATGGGGTCGAACTAGTGAGCAATAAAGAGTTTTGATGGTATTAATATTTTTGAAGTCCGCCGTCACTCTATTGATAAAACCGAGAAGTTCGAGAGATTTGTTTACAATATTATCAATGTGTTCACGATAGGAAAGGTTACTATCTAAAGTAATGCCAAGATCCTTTATTGACGAAACCATTGAAAAGGAAGTATTTTTTAGTTTGTAGTTGAATTGTATAGGTTTTTTTCGTCGCGAGAATGATATTATTTTACATTTGTCAGTGTTAATTTGAAGACAATTGATGTCGCACCATTCATTAAAACAATTAATATCATGTTGAAAAAGAAAACAATTACTGGGAGATTCAATCAGTTTAAGTACTTGTCATCAGCAAAAAGCCAGAATTCTGTATTTCGAAAAACATTGATAATATCATTTATAAAAATATTAAATAATAATGGAGCAAGGTGGGCTCCTTGAGGTACTTCAGAAGTAACAGTGATTGGAGAAGACAAGGAATTATTAATTTGAATCAACTGTTTTCTTTCACTTAGGTAAGATCTGAAAAATGATAATAAAGGATCTCTTATACGGCTTGTAATTTAGCCAGAAGAATTGTGTGATTGACTTTATCGAAAGCTTTAGAAAAGTCCGTATAAAGCACATCAGCTAGAAGATTGTCTTTGAAAGCAAAAGTAATAGCAGTAGTATAAGCAAGCAGATTGGTTGTAGTGGATTTGGCAGCTCGAAATCCATGTTGTTGATCTATCAACACATTTTTGAATACAGGTGTTATTTTTTTTGTTATAATAGATTCAAATATTTTCGGAACAATAGATAACATTGATATAGGTCTATAATTTTTGACATCGAACTTGTCACCTGACCTAAAAATTGGCCTGATTTATGAAGTTTTCCAAGAATCAGGAAATGTGCCACAGGAAAAAGACATATTAAACAGTATACAAATGGGCGAGGACAGTATAAATTTGCATTCATTTAACAACAGTTCAGGAATACCATCAGGACCGATACATTTTTTCCTGCCTAATCTTTTCAAACAATAAAATACTTCACCAATAGATATTTCACACTAACTAAGATCTACAGTATCTATATAATTCAGGGAAGAGTTATTTTAAGCGTAGGAAATATTGTTAACAGAATATTCAGAAGAAAAATGATCAGCAAAAAGATCTGCAATATCTTGACTATCAGTAATGTAAATAGCATTAGATATCATACTGGAAGGAATATCACTTTCAGAACGTTTTTTTGCGACAAATTGCCAGAATTCTTTAGGATTATGGGTTAGTTTTGATTCCGTATTTTCTATATTTTTCTTGTAATTTTTGCCTCATTTGATTTTACACAATTCTCTAAGGTGAGAAAATTTACGATAGTACAATAAATTAGCTGTCTCTTTATATACCTTATGAATTCTTTTTTTGTTGAAAATCAATTGTTTCAGTTCAACTTTGAACCAATGGGGGAATTAAGGTTTGAAAAACTTCTCTTTTGGGATAAACAGATTTCCATTGTAAATTTAGCAAAGCCAACTTGGCTTAATTATAAAAGCAAGTTACTTAAAAATTCTAAATAAAAAACAATAAAATAAACGGTCTAGGTTTTTGTATTTATATTCAGAAATTACTGATATCCACCATTCAATAATGTGGATAATTTATTTATCAATTAATTATACATTGTAATGAAATAAATTAATGACCAATTTTGAATTGAAGATTCATTTTAAATCATATTACACCCACGCACAGCTAAAAAGACCGTCTGTTGACAGAATAAAGCATTAATAGATATCCGTTTCAAAGAAGATCTTAAATGATTTTTATGGAAATTTCGTGTTCCGTAATGTTGAGCAAACGATCTTGCCGAAGTATGCGGCATAATATTGGAATAATAAACAATTTAATTACTGTTCATTTGGTATGTATCGGCTACCTATGGCCATTCCCGTGACAGGTGGAAAGTTATGGAAATAATTAAGACCAGACGAAATAAGCCGAAACGATCGTAGAAAATAAGTAGCCGTTACTATTTTATGTTTTACAAATGGAAGGATTTTATGACTCCAGTTTAATTTATTTTACTGCTTTCTAAAACAAAAGACACTTATGTAAAACAAACATTCAAATATGCTTCTACATTGTTTTTATGGCAATTGTCGTTTATTACTTTACAATTTACAAATATTTTATAAAATTCGATCACAAATTTTCGTGCTATGAAAAAAAAAAATAAATAATTGCAGTATTAGCTAATGTTTCAGAAATCATGTTTTTTTGTTTTGTTTTGATTTATTACCCCCCACTTTCCCGCTATAAACTTTAATCGCTGTGTCCGGGTAGATATATAATATAATTTTGTATTTGAAATACGAGTAGAACTAGAATTCTGGATGAGCTTTTTTGACTCGATGTATACTCTCAGATAAAAAATCCTGAATAAGGAAATCAAGTGGAGATAAAATTGCATCGTAGTGTAGTAGTTGGAGGATGCGCGTACTATACTCGAGATCTCGGATATGATTACTTGGAAGGTAGACATGAAATATTGATTGAAAAAGTAGTTTTACACTGCAATATTTTATTGTTCCTAGACTGGCATCTGAAACGTAAGACTAATCACTTTACCTTCACGTAATAGTTGATCTATATACGCTGCTTTTGGTGTACCAGTTCAGTGCCCTATGAACTACGGGGTGCAGATAGAGACATGATGACTGTACCTACTTATTTATATTTAAAGTCCACTGCTTTAAAAACGCTCATATTTCTGTGGCATTTAGGTGGAACATGTCACTAAATTGAGAAAATGAATAAAGTATGTAGTTCCCTAAAAAAAAAACTTAAGAAAGTCGCCCAGACGGAGAAAAACCATTCTATAATTATTGAACACGAAGTTAGCTTTAGATCATAGCAATACAACGTGCCATAAGTAGGTATTTGGATTGAGAATTCAGAGCGCAAACTGAATCCTTCCATTAAACGTTTTTTGTTAAACTAAAAAACAAACTAAAATCAAATCTACAATTTGGAACGCTATTGTTATATGCAATAGAGCTTAAGGACTTCTCTAGAAAATTAGTAGTCTGAGGCATTTCCACTCTATAAGGTCAACCAAAAGTTGAATCAAGAGATGTATATTAGAAAAAAAATATTTGTTAATATTTTAATTATAAAATTAGTTAAAGTCGTAGAGTTCGACGTATCAAAAATACATTTAGTAACATGAAAAAAGGCAAATATGAAAAAATAAAAACAATGTTACGACTTGTTTAAAACAATTATTTTGACTTCACCTATCTGATCCTTAATCCAACGAATTTAACCTGCCTGCTTATGTAACGTAACACGCGACCGCGTTGCAAATTGCACTTAATTAATTAATATCTCAAATACTATGAATATTCTCACGATTTTTTTGTAATCTTAAAGTAAATACATAAAAAGGGTAACATATTTAGATACATTTAAATCAAAAGAAAAAATTTTGGTTACCAGGATCTCCGATGATGACAAAATTTCGAGTACCATGAGACAAATATATAAAACATTCATTTGGGAGACAGAGATGTAACCTACCATCACCAAGCAAGACACGTATAAATTTGATAAGATGAAAATGAGTCAGTGATCATCACGCAATCATTTCCTTACCTCAGGTTTCCACAAAGTGATTCGAGTGAACTTTTTCACACAGTATATTAAAGGTTAAAATTTATCCTAAAATTGCACCCAAAATTGTATGTTCAAAAATGAAATAAATAAGAAAATTTAAACCCGCCCCCCCCCTTCAATTACTTTATAGTGACCTCTTTATCTAAATGCCACTGATTTTTTGCAAGAAATCGTCTCTTTCGTGATTATCGTACAGAAATAGGTTTTTTTATACACCCTAAGTTGTGAATACTTAGTAAAAAATACATATGTACTTTGAACTCTTGAACTAATAACTCGCAATATACGGGGGCGTTTGTTATTTCCAAGAAGCGATCATGTTTATTATTTGTCCGCAAAGATTCACTATTTAAGCCTTTAGAAAGTTGACATCTGATTATGTAACCCGTATTTAAAAACATGGAAAAGGTGTTTATTGATTAACTTTTAACACGTGTCGTTAAACGGGATTTATGTGTTTAGATGCCGAAGATATAAACTGTTAGTAATTTAACATACAAATCTAGACATCAAAGTGTACACGCATCGGGTCTATTATTGTCATTCGTTCGATTTGTTATGTTGAAATCATATGTTGCACAAGGTTTTTGCAGAATAATAAAAGTAGCACATTCAAACTACCAGATTATAAAATATACTATATTTAACTTTGGCTCGTAAAATTTCATTGTATTGATAGGTACTATGTAGATATTTTAATATCTATTTACTTTATTAATTGTTATAAGTAACACAACGACTGGAAGTTTATCAGAATATCCCTTTGTATTGGAATTTTTAATCATAAAAATAACAGAAATCACTTATTTTATTAACTTTTTTTGAGCAGTTAAAGGTGAGATTTTTAATGTGATTCGGTGTTTTGAGCGTTATCGTGAAAATGAATAATTATTGTGGTATGCCACAATGTTGTTTTGCCCCACGAAGAACATCAACGCATGGATAAATGGGAAACCAATATTTTAAAACGCTAAGTAATTGATACAGTATGAATGATTTGCAGGAAGGGAAAATAAGTTGATTGTGAACATCTAAAATAAATAAAAGAAAAAACAAACAATGAACAAAAAAATATCATATCAAAGTATCTTTTATCTCAAAATCTACTTTGACATTTTATTGAAAACATTATGTAGACAAATACGGTTTATTGAACAATTACCAGATTATCAACACTCCATTACCTCACTTTTCCTTAGAGCAATTTCTTGAAATTATATATTTTTTTTCCTTTTGGTGTCTTTTATGCTCTGGTAAAAGTTAAATACCTATTTAAGCGATTAAGTTTACACTTCAATTGATAAAATAATCATAAAAAATATTTTAGGAATACTATGAAGACAACTAAACTTATGGGATTTAAATAAATTCGTAATATTTAGAATAGGCATTTTAAAATCCTTATTTGTTAGTAAAAGTAACAAATAAAACTTGTTTTTTAAAATCATTAAAACGCACTAACTTCAGTCGTTTAAAATAATAGGTTCGTCACCTATCAGGAAAGGAGTTTATTAAATTTAGATGGCAGAATAAATTTATGTCACGTATTTTTATTGAAGACTTCGTTTATTTTCAGATATTTTCTTAAAAACAGCACATAGCTTCCCACATCCACTTCCATTTGGAATTAATAATTTAGTGAACAATATGGCACCTGTGACTTTAGCGACCGTAATTTTTATCGAAATTTTCATCGAACAAGCCTTGTAATTGCGACAAAAAAGCAATCATTGCCTTTTTAGCACGTGGTCGTTGAGCATAATTTGCACTCTTCAACAAGAGCGCTACAAGTAAAAAAAAGTTTTGAATTAGTAGTTATGGTATAATTTGGAACAAATACACGGTGAACAAAAATTTCTCTAAAAAAGTTTATTTGAACCACATACAGAGCATATGTGGTAGTATATCGTCATATTTATCAAAAATTTATTATTGAAAAGTTGCGTTGAGATATTTTTTGGTAGAACCGCATTTTAATTTCAATGATAAAAATACAAACGAAGAGTCCAGTAGTACCGTACCACCCAAACTAAGATTTTATTTATTTTTATTTTTAGAAATAAACAACTTTATTAATAAAATTTGAAGATAATGAGAAATAAACATTTAAAAGTAGTTTTCTAGTACCGGCCAGTATAAAATGTTTATTAAAAAAGGCAATAATCACAATCATATTGATTTCATAATTCCGAAAAATTAAAACAAGCCTTGTGGATCAAAATTATGCAATTCCCACATTGTATTCAATCCTCTTCGTGAGATTCAAGGCTCAAAGGCTCTTTTTTTCCCGACCGCAAACTTTTGCCTTTCTTGCTAACGCCCTTACCTGAAAGGAAACTTTTTCATCGGTTAACTGAGACACTATTTTTTTCTGCTCTTTTTTCTTCAAGGATCTTTTGTATTGTGAACTTGTTGAAATTTCACTTTTTTCAACTTAACAACGTTGTGCAGTGGCTCTCTTTTTCGAAACATCAGAAACCGGCGACATTTCTGAAAATATTTCTTTGAAGTTGTCAACTGATTGGTCAATTGATTGGTCAACAGCGAAAGATTGAGATTCTGATAGTTAAGAATAAAAAACAGATTTTGATTCGGACGCTGAAAAAGCGTTTTTCGATCCAACTTGTTGAGGAGCTGAAGACAATTTTAGCTGTTAAGTGGACAAATTTGTCAGTCTTTGAAGAAGTTGAAGCTATCGGTTCTGACTGTTGAGAAGATAGGAACAATGATTTTGAGTTTGATTGATAAGTTTTTGTAACGTTGGTCATATTCGAAGCAATAAACTCTAAATCAATGAAGACATTCTTATTCAAAGGGTGAATTCCAGTACAACAAAAACCGTTCAGGTTTCACATGCCAATATCCATGCGAGAAACTCAGTTAAATACAGCTTACCCACCACATACCGCACACCGCATCTGAGGACATAAGTCTCCTTGGCGTTGCCCACATACACGGAAAATTTGCTCGTTGTCAAACGAGAAAAGCTGCCCGAAGGAGCTCTCTAAAATCTGGTAGCCTTAGCATCTTTGTGCTGAAAGAAAGTAATCCAGAAGTACATAATATGTACTTCATTGGATTGAGAAGAGAGGGAAGTGAATTCTTCACTGACTGGGATTAAATTGATTGGACATGATCAACTCAGTTAAATACAGACAAAACAAATCCTGCAATCTTATATTCAATGTTAACATATTACAACAGAGATGAAGAAAATTTAAGAGAAGGTAATATAGAAGTCCAGGCATCTACAAGGCTTATGACCTGTCAATGGGTGGTTTAAGTGGCCACTTTACACACTGTGTAACATTCACCATTCTGCCTATATTTGAACATCTATATTCCTTCAATTCTTTCATCTGTTGATGTTTGTGAATCGACAGGTCATAAGCCCTGTAGATGCCTGGACTTCTATATTACGTTCTCTTAAATTTTCTTCATCTCTGTTATAATATGTTAATATAAACAGCTCCCCAGGGAGTTGAATCCAGTCCTTGTCTACAAAAATTTGAACAAACTCAAAATATTGTTATATTCAATGATTTTTATGTCAGGGTTCGATCTAATCCATAAGTCACATGCATCATTTTAAGCTGATATAAAAGGCTTCATGAACAAGCAATCAAGTGGTTGAAGCTTGTAAGTTGTATAAAGTGGGGTGTTGATCATATGAATGCGATTTTTTTCTAGCAAACTAGATGACATCCAAGTTTTTGTGACTGGTGTGCCCATTTAGAATTAGCAGAACTGGGTTCTGTTTTGTTGGACTCGCATATTTTGTGAAGTGATGTATCCACATGAAAAATGTGTCGGCATTCATCGAGTTATTTGACTAGGCTTTGGAAACACTCGTGTGGAGTGGTAAAATTTTTGTCTGTCATCCATTTGTGACCACGGGGACACGAAAAGTGGTGGCACGAACTGACCCCCAGCGCTTATTGCAAAAAGTACAGTCACATTTTTTCCAGGTTCTGCGGAATAAATTTTCCGACTTGTCTTTAGTTTTTAATAGCTATCACTTTTGCATTCCGGACAATGCAATCACCAGCCTCATCACAGTTCCATATTTTATATGGAGTGAAATGATACTTATGTGTCAAGCTTTTAAAACCTTTAAAAAACCGCTCTACTTGAACTCTGTTGAAACCTACATCCCTCATTAAACTTGTTGGTTCAGCGGTCCGCAATGACAAGTCTCTGTGTCTTTTCACAAAATAATAATAAAAGTACTTCCCCGCAGAGATCTTCTTATTAAATTTCATTTTAGGTCATTTTAATTTTTCGACAAGTTGGAAAGCCAGTTTTAGAAATTCTCACCTGTGTAAGGGCATTAGCCTAATTGCCAAATCCTTGACATATTTGCCAACACTTATTCGTGTTCAAGTGAGAGTGTATTGTGGGAAAAACCCATGACAGGCTTAATATATACCTCTTTCTTATATTAAATGATAAAAAAATCATAGCACTAATTCTATCGTTTAACGTCGTTCTAGGTATCTTATACCCGTCTGCGGCCTGATGCGCACTCATCACTTTACTCAATATCTTTTCTACGGCTCTATACATATTGGCAGGATCTCAGATGTCCTACTTTTTCTTCTTTTCACCTCATCGCCTGACATCGTGTGTGTAGGTATACTTAAAAATAAATCAAACCACTTAAAAATAAACTCTAATAGTGGCCGGTAATGGAGGACAATTTTGTGGTCGGTTCTGTAGGAAACGGAAAAAAATATAATGATCGGTCAATGATAGCCTAACGCATAGAGTGTGA
Source organism: Micrasema longulum (assembly GCF_059751315.1). Taxonomy (NCBI): domain Eukaryota; kingdom Metazoa; phylum Arthropoda; class Insecta; order Trichoptera; family Brachycentridae; genus Micrasema; species Micrasema longulum. The sequence continues at coordinate 218,855 of NW_028277234.1, forward strand.
TTTAAACATATGTTATGGTATCTTTATAAGAAATCAATACATGCCACGTTTAACTTTTGTCAAAATAATCGAAAAATCTCCACTGATAACCCACCGAACTTTACTTAGGAACCGTACGTTCAACGAGCGCAACGCAAATTTCCACACTGACAGCAAGCTGGTTGTGACAAGTTGACACCGCATGGAGCGTGTACTTACAAGTGCCACGAACCATCTACCGCCATGCTTTGTAGAATTTCGGAAAAAGTAACTGGCTGGTACTGAATGCCGGCCGGTACTGCCGAACTCTCCCCTATTTGGTTTCTAGTCTGACAATATCGGTAACGAAGAAATCAGATCACTTGTAATAATATAAATAAAACTGGAACGAAACAATTTTTTTTATAACTAACCCATATATTTTTTAAATTATTTAATATGATTATTTATAATTCTTGTTATTGAATATATGTTTACCTTGTGTTTCGGGTCCAGAAATCTGTTGCTCGTGATATTTTTATGTATTAAAGGGCGTTTTAATGCAGGAATATTTCATAGTCCCTGTACTGGCACTAGAAGCAAATGATCATCTTACCTTCAAATAACCAGAAAATATATTTGGATACGCTGCGATCGATTTTACAATGCAGTACTTTATGCACCGTCAGGTGCAAATAAATTAATAATGATAGTGAAAAACGAATAAAACATTCAAACAAACGAATAAAAATTTGAACTTGATGGTACATATGGCACTAGATCAAAACGCCAAATGCAGCGCATCTTAATAACATACCTATTACATGAATGTAAGAAGTCTTGCGCTTCAAATACCAGTCCAAGGAAAATTAAATGTAAATCCAACTTAAAAATCAATATTTCATGTCGATTTTGATAGGAATCAAGCCAGGGACTCCGTTTATGGTAGATAACCTCACTAAATTATGAATAAATTTATCTCTGCTCGATCCGTTTCAGGATTTTAACTGGCGAGCATCCAATAATTATCCAATCGGTAAACTGAAACACATGTTCGTTGTTCTGATTGTATTTAACACATAGAACTGTACATTTTGCATGCCTGGACAAATAAAAAAGTATTATAACAGTTGAGGTCATCGTTTCACATTGATCTATATAAGACTATTAATTGATCTTTACATTGATCATATTGTCTTGTTTCATTTTTAAATAAATATTTTGTTAATATTTTATGGTTTTTCTTTTACATAAATTGGTCTTTTTTACAGCCTCTTTTGCCTATATATTTGAAAATAAAACTTTTTTCCCGAAAATTACTTATATTACCTTACCTTTAAAAACGTTTATTCAGTTTGTCACATTTAGACTTATGGCTCCATTGACGGGGGGTCACGAATTGTCATACAGACTTCAGAAAGTGTACTTGAGAGTTGAATTATCGGCATGAATCATAAACGTGGGCTGTCTTGTAGTAAATTATACTCTACTGTAGGTACTAAGTTAGTACTATTGTATGTCTGCGGTGATTAAAGTATTGATGCTTAGTGACGCTCGTATCCAATCGATGTAATGATCGATTAAAAAAAAAAACAGTTAAAGGACAAAACCAATTATATAAAAAGGGGATGTAAAAACATGCTGACTAGCTAAAAAAACATTTTGACCAAATACTGTTTTCATCTCGTGTGTGAAAAATAAACAGAAGGATGAATCAAAAGGAATGTGGATGATCAAACGTAGACAGAATAGTGAGTAGTTAAGTGTGTGTTATATCAATATATAAAAAAAATGTATTTTGCATTCATAATACAGTAAACAGATAAGGTAAACTTACATGATGAAATTTATATCCATACTAGCCATTACTGGGAATAAGAGAATAAAGAAGGAAGAATAAAGAAAAGATGTTACTTTGGGCGTGATTTAAACAAAACTACCATTAAAAAATCTTTGGTTGAAATATTACTGATTTTGTTTTTATATTTAAACCATGAATTTCGTTTTAAATACAGTTTTATTTATGTATGTGCAAATTTAAGTATTCGAATGCATCGGAAAGTCGTTTTTTTGTAAAAGGAAAGCGTATTTTTGACATACCTTTTAATACTTATATATCTTATGTGTTTTATTGAAAAAGAAATCGGTGCCTAAAACACTCATTTTTCATCTTACAAAAGTAACATTGTTCGCCTCACTAAGTGATGCTTAAGTGTCCGCAGACACATTGCCGCACCAAGTGAAATTAATAGGAACAACAGGTGTGGGAGACCGTTTACAGTTCCTGCTAATGGTTAAATCTGATTTCACCTTATTAAAATACGTTTGTTATGGCGGTCATTAAACCAAAATTACGAGGTTGCTCGCACAGCAAATAGAGGCAAGGATTCATAAATACTGTTTAAGAATATGATAGAAACCTTAATTTTCTATACGAGAATTTATTCAATACCTACGTTATGACAGTAATGCTTTTGTGTCCCTTATCTGGACTTATAATGAATTAATGCATTGTATCGGTACCTATTCATTTGTTTTTGTTTTGACTTAAAATAATTTGAATTGGCGTACCTTTTCTTTTCAATAAAAAACGTTAGATTTTTTCATATTTCTATACAAGTGGTACGCTATTAGTTTTCGTGGGTTTCTTTTTATTTTTATTTATTATCTTTATTTTCTACATTCGTATCAACCCTACACTGACCAATGTAAACGATCTGCTACATACCAATAATCGGGGTATAATAGTTATTTAAAATATTTTTATCACTCGGCGACTAGTGTATTATATAATTTTGTATACTTACTAGCCTTAATAATTCATTTAAAAATCGCCACCTAGGTTTGTACAGTTGATTAAGCAACTTTATTATTACATAAAAATATATTCATAAAAACGTTATTTCTTGTTTCCCTCATATTATTTTATTTTCGAACCTGTTATGTCAGATGTAGCATATTGTCTAGAAACCTAAAATATGAAAATAAAACTTATATTTAAAAAAATATTTTTCCTAATTCGTAAGTATATATTTTTAGTATATAAATTGAGTAGAGTTAGTATATAACCCTTCAGGGTTAAAATCAAGGTTTTTTAAAAAAATATTTGAACACTTTTTGATGTACTAACTATTAATTTTCAATAAACTTGTTTTGAAACTTACACTTTTTTTCTTATTTAAGATTTCTTTTTTTTTAAAGATATTTTTATTGTTCTGTCTTGCTTTATGTACCAAAAATATTTTTTTCTTTTTTTACATAATACAATTTTTTGGATGTTCACTTAATTTTACTATTTAATATTACTTGCTAATGTGGAAAATACATTCATATTTTTTTGACAATTGATGTTTCCATTATTTTAAGATTGTATTTTTTGGGAAATTTGTTGTTATTTTCTAATTAAAAGTATGGGTTTTACTAATAAAAAAATTCCTATTGATTTTATTACTAAATTTCAATGTTTTTACAGTTTTAATAAACGTTAGTTCCAATGGGTTGAGGCCGTTGGCGCTCTGGTATCCTTATGACGTTTTTTTATTGTAACTTTTTAAAAATAAATAAGTATTGAATTAAAAAGCTTTCGGTGCGTATTTTTATTTATTTCAACAGAAAAAAGGATTTCTATTTTTAAAAAGATGGAGATCTTTTTAGGAGAGACCAGAAGTTTTAAGTATTGACAATGCTTTTAAACCTATCCATTATCTTGTAAAATTTTCTGTCAAAGAAATAAAAATCTGGCTGAAGCATATTAGCACAACAACTAGACTTTTTAAATGATTGAGCGACATGTAAATAATGTAAATTAAATTGCGAACTTTGTACTTGTTCAATCCTTCTGAGAACCGGTTATCCTAGTGAAGATGACTCATAAATCAACATTTTTTTTTCTTTTTCAAAGCATAATAATAAAAAGATGTTGTAAGTATTGTAAATATTTATAAAATATTTAGAGGATTAAATTTGGCACTTGCCTTAGATTTGGACTTGCGCTGTTGACTTATGTAAAGAAATATGGAAACTCGTTTCCTTTTTTTTATTTTTTTACTACGCGACGGAGTCTAGTCAATAAATCTTCGATCGTATTTATGTATGCTTAAAAGTTAGCCGGTGTTATGTTTTATATTTTTAGTTTATAAAACCCTTTTCAGTTTTCAACATTTTGGATAACTTCACTTTAAAGTTTAGTTTATTGGTGTAAAAAAAAATAATGTTTTATTTGAATCCTACTATGCCTTATATTATAAACATGATATAAAGTTTGTATTATGTCTTAATAGTGTATTATGTTAACTATGTAACTTTATTTTTAAATTTTAAAAATATGTTTTTTTAATTTTTATATTTGAAAAAATATTAATTATGTTTCATGTGTAACTTTTTCTTATTATATAGTATGTATAATGTAAAAGCCCCATGGGCGTCAAAGAAAAGAAAAATAAAATAAATAAATTTTATAAAAGACACATGTTTAAAAAAATTCTGTACAGATCTACTTTTATACATCTACTAAATGTTATCACTGTAACTCTCTAAAAAAAGAGACTAACTCTTGTGCTTGGAGAGAGACTTACACTGTTGTAGTTGTTTATTTATAAAAGTTTATATAATTATGAATATACGAGTACATAAGAAAAAAAAACAGAGGATATATAAAGTTAGATATAAAAACTTGTTTTATTTTATTAGAAATATTCACAAATACTTTTTTAAAGGAAATAATCTACTAAGCATCCGTTTTAGAAGCTTGTCAATAGAGGTGTGTAAGGATGAATTTTTGTGTGAGAGGGTACGTGTAATCTAACATAGGCAGAGAGGTAAACGTTGCATATACGATACATGGTGACGCGTTTAATTAAACTAATCAATGACAGGTCAGTAGATTCTGTTAACCCCCAGAAATATATATTCTTGTCTCAGTAAAGTTCTGCGTCTCTTTCATACATATACCTAATGTACTATCTTAATTCAATACATGCATTTCGTTGTAAAACGAATGAATGTACAAACTTGCTATGGTTAATTTGAAGATTACAATTTAGATAATGATCATATAAAGTTCTGATTTGTTTACTGCTTGAGTGGGCTCAATTCTGATTGCGAATGCAAAGGTCGGGGGTTCAATTCTCGTGTCAATATTTTTATTGAAGGCTAGATTCATTCGATCTAATATTGGCAGGTGATTATATATTACGTAAGCGTGTTTTTTTTCTTTATTAAAAATAAGTATAAATTTGATCATAGATAATAAAAAAGAAAATTGCACTGAATCAGAATACAGTAGTTTTAATCTTTTGACATTTATTTATTTTATTTATACATAAAATGATACACGACGATGAAGAGATTCCGGGAGGCGAAGCACCCACCTGAACTTTTCCATCCGCCGACCAGATGAGCCTAGCAAAGCATGATACCATTAATACCTTTTACCAAAGCTAATCTCCTCCATATTACGTGCCCTATGCACCACACGAATCCTCGAATGAAACACATTTTCTAACTAAACCTTTGTTTATTATAATATTCTTAAAATATAAACTCTGATTAAGACAAACAATATGGTAACGAAATAACAAATTTGGAAAGCTAATTCGTTCTCTACTGAGATGTTACTAGGCAGGAACAATATATCAAAGTACAAAAATATTTTATCTCAACATGAAGTGCAACAAAACCAGTAGGTTTTATTAATATTTAAAAGTACGAAAATGTATTATTTCAACATAAAAAACAACAAAACCAGTATGTTATGAATAACTTATTAAATAACATAAAATTTATTAGAATCTATTATGATCAAATTTACATATTTAAATAAAAATAAAAGAAAACTCAAATTAAGTGAATAGTTAATCCAAGTCAGGATTTATTTATAGTGGTGTAGAATATCTTGTGAATAACTAATTATATAACAATCTTATAATCTAGTAACAAAGAGCCAAATGAGATTTAATTGGACTATAACGCTCTGCTGTCCTCTTTACTATCTTTATAAACATCTTGATCTACAATAAAATATATATGGCTCTGGAAGCAAAAGCTTCCTTGATTGCCAATCGAACTACTTCTAAATAAAAGTTTACACTTATTTGAATAATACGCCGAATAATATGCTGAATGTAGATATAACGGTTTTAACAAAAAATCTTAAATCAATTTACAAAACCATCAGAAACAAATTTGTATTTTTAAAACACAAGTAAAAAATACAACAAAACGATTTTTTAAATCAATCTATAAAATCATTAGAAATTATTCTGTATTTTTAAAATACAAGAAAAAAGATACTACAATACGATTTCTTCAATCAATCTACAAAACCATTAGAAACCCTTTTTCCGATTTCATAAATCCATTTAAAAAACGTTATGCAATTTTGCGTTGGCGATACGCCAATACCTAGTAAGAAAACCTGCTATCTTGATTTACAGAGACGAAGTCGGATTACTCTTTACAATCCATGGACTGAAGAATGGTTTAACCTGTCACAAAAAATAGCTTGGCTTAGTTATGACATATCTACATGCAATTACTTGAAAAATCAAAACCGAAGCTTTCATTAGAAAGCAATACGGAGATGAGCTGCAATCCACTACATCATCAGTCCTCTTGGTATTATCGCTTCCGAAAAAAGTAGTCAAAAGACTTATAATCCGATGAAAATCGTGTCCCTGACTTGATTTTATTGTTGACCTGTGACATGGTTTATATTAAGAGTGATTTCAGATACTCAATTCTGTAGCGGTTCAACAATGTTGGTTTTCAATTTGCACGTGGTCAGTACGAACATATTAAAAATAATTTTACTTACATATAGGTTTAAGGGATCCGGATTAAGGATCCCTCGTTCGGCTTTGATCAGTGCGACCTATCTCACGTCCCGCTTAGTTGTTCGCCATGTTGGTTCCGAAGAAACGCTTACCGCTTCCGACTCATAGATCAACAGGGTTGCCCGCGCAAAGCGAAGCATTTTTTCTTTACGAAGTACCTATCTAGAATTATTCGTCGCAGTATCCCTCACTCTATGAGGCCAAGAGCCATGTGTTGAGTTTGGATACAATATAATGGAAGGTGGAAGCATGCGTACATACATGAATACAACATACTTTGGTATTTTTCTTCTTCAGACTTCTGTCCTCCACTGCTGGATATAGGCCTCTTCTATATCTTTCCATTTTTTTCGGTCGGTTGTTGATTGCAGCAATTTTTTACCCCCCACAGTAGCTATGTCGTCGGACCATCTTTTCGCTTGCCTATTCTCCCCAGGTTTCCATCTTAAAATTTAAGGAGTCCATCTTGTGGTGTTTTGTCTCACAACATGTCCTGCACATTGCCATTTAAGTCTTGCTACGCAATCCATGGTATCCGCTATTCTGATTCTTTTACTTATTTCCGAATTTCTTATTGAGCATGGATCGCTGTGTGCATTTGAGCTTTTCTACATTTCTTTTTGTGAGGGTTGTGGTCTCTAATGCAAATGTAGTTACTAGTACACATCACAATACGTCACTGCATCATTATAAATCCTATTGTGGTTCCGTGGGGGTTTAGCAAACGCACGGATCAGAAGTCCGAGGATCTAACACCCCCTTACCAGAAATGAATTTTAGTTCAGTTGTTATTGACTTGAAGTTAAAATATTTTATTTAAACTTAAAAATATAACAAAGCGATTGTACTGTCTAGAATTTAAGTGGTAGATTTTTTTTGTATATTCGCCTTTTTCCAGGGTATTTTTACGCAGGAGACGACTGAGAAGAAAGAACGCCATATCACCCAGTCTTTGCATACAGACCTCGCTTCCTTTACTTTCATTCGCCTTATAGTGGACACAAGCCGATTATTCTGACTTTTGGCATGTCCATCCTTTAGTATTTTTTTAAATTTAGTCATGCATTTTTTGTTCTATCTTGATTTCTGGATCCATCAACATTTGCATCGCTAATATTTTTAGCCGTTCTATCGCTATCCATTTGATCCAACTAACGCAGTACGCTTTTTTTAATTTTTATTTATTTTTATTTTATTTATTTTATTTAATTTGGGATTTTTACAGCTATTACATAAACAAAATAATTAGAAAAATCTTAACAATACTAAAGCCAATTAAAAAAATCCAATAATTTTGGCAATAATGCTCGTCTTAACCTGCCTTTATGCACGGATCTTGACGTTTGTGAACCATCATACATTGTTTTACCAAACATGTTCCTGAGAGAATGCATTTAACTAGCATTTAGCCTTGTATTTCTAATTCCCTACTTCGCTTCGGTCAGCACCAGAACTCCACTGTGAACTGCTAATTTTCCCTCCCGCGACAAATATTTTTTTGTCAAGGTTTATTTGAACGCACATTTGAAACATTGTTTTAACATTTTATTTGCGTGATTATGAATAAAAAATGCACAATGCATTTTTCATTCAAAATAAGTCGTAATAAATATATGAACCTACACAATAACAAAATTCTATGTATTTGATATATTTAGGATATTATAAATATATCAAACAGAAGATATACATGTACCAACCGAAACACATAAAATGATACCAATAACAGATATCCGCAAAAATATATAATACACAAACAAAAAGGAATAGAATGAGAATTTGAGTGCGTGTGCGTAAGAGAGAAAGAGAGGGTAGGTGAGTGTGTCAATGTGTATTAGGCCATGTATTAGGGTGCGCAAGTGAGCGTGAGGGTGTGTGTATATATGAATAAGTATTAATTTTGTCTTAAAAATCGGAGTGCATAAGTATTTGAGAATATTGTAAGAATAATTACTAGTCCTTTTATTTAAAAAGGGTAAATAGTAAAAAGCGAAATCTCTTATATGTATTTTATAGCTTTGATATTAAATACACATTTTTATCGTCGCAGTTCAAAGTCAGATCGTATGACTGTGGTTAGTCTCTTCACCTTCCCACACTCTAATGGAGAATAGGGGAGTACTTACCGACTCCGATAGGGAAGTAGAAAATTCGCTAAATGGAGATAGAAATAAGCTTGGACCAGTAAAGAAAGAGTCCTTACGCTTATACACGCGTATATTTTATTTCTTTAAAAGCGCAAGCGGTTGTTTTATTTTTAAACTGGAAAACTAATAGCAAAAAACCGAAATATTTAAAAACTGTTATCTTATCCACCCATGTAAATATTTTAAAGACAAATGAATCAGTCGCGTCTAGATGTTTTATCAAGAAAAATAAATATTTTCCCACTTAATCGTTTCAAATTACTAACAGTTTACATTATATTAACGAACTGTTTTTAATTTGAATCGCTAGAAAATCCGTGTCGAGTCTGATCATTTGAAATCCATTAATTCATACATATACTCGCACACATATTTATAATTTAAAAATGAAATCTTTATTGAACATCAAAACGTACATAATGGAAAAAAAATAAAACTAATCAGGTTGAACTTGCTGATAAAAAATCATTCTCTTATGTTTGGCAAGTGTAAAATATAATTTAATAATTAAATGATTTTTTGTTTTGTTTCTGTTAAGAAACAGAAATGCAGAGCAAATAAAAGAGAATCAATAATTAAACAATTGAAAAAAAAATACAAACAAAAATAAGTTTATACCGAAAAATAATATAAAATTAATTAATATAAATATATACAAACACACATATCTACTTACACAAGACATCATCATTATTCCCTTTCTGCACTTAATGGTGATAGGGCACTGCGTTCGTACACTAATTGCAGCGTATCTTTATCATTTTTGTTACATGAAGCTAAGATGACTAGTCTTACGCTTCAAAGTGCCAGCCCAGTTACTGAAATGTTCTAGTGGGAAACCACATTTCAAAACAAATATTTCGTGTCAATAATATCGGTAATCGAATTTGAGACCTTTTACATCGTAGCAAACGCGTTAAACACTACTTTACGAGACCGAAATAATGTATATTATAACTCAAATTAATTTCCTTTTTTTTTAAATTAAAATTTTATCTTTATTTTGTATATTAATAATATCGATAATGTTACTCCTACAATATTTATGTTCTAATATTAGCACTTATCGATATTATTTTAATATCTATCGTATTCGTCCTTTATTGAAATGAAAAATAAAATGTATACCCACACACAGGCCAGGCCTTTAGGGTCTTTTTTAGTATAAAGTGTATTTGTAATAGTAACATATATATATTTTGAAATGCAAAAATAATTACAATGAACAAAGTAAAAAATACGTTCATATTTACCATTTATTTTCTCACTTGAAACGATTTGGGTAAGTAGAATTTTCATCCTTTAGCGGATATATTGCCTTAAGGCGATTTTTCGTCTTTAGGCAATATATCCGCCTTTGTAAGTAGCATATGTTTTCAGTGCTGCAGAAATGCGTTTTTTTTGTATTTTTAATCAAAAGACTTTTCTGTTGGACACAATTTTTTAGCACTGGTTTATTTTGATTTTTTAAACTTTATATTCATTTATTTATTACTCATTACCTTTTAATGGTTTTTTTTATTTTTGAAAGCCGTTATTTTTAACTTCTTTTTTTCAATTGAAGATTTTTCATGTTAATCATGGTTTGCAGTTTACATATAAAAAGTGTATATAAAAACACTTAAATATTGCATTGATCGCAACTATTGTTGTACTGGTTCAAGTTCTGGGTTTAGGTTAAACACAATGTAGTAATTTTCATCAGCCGTCTCCATTACTAGAACCATAAACCGGGTTTTATTGAAACCATCGGATCTGGAATCGGATTTCCTAACACGATGCGATTAAATGGCATCAAATGCACATATGAATGTGCACGGAATCAGTCTAAGCCACCCACGACAAACGTCAAGACTGCGCCGAGACAATTATTGTAAAACAAAAATAGGTACCTAATTTTCTTTTATTGCACCACAAGCCAAAAGGTGAATCACAGTAGTAAATTACAACACAAAACACCCAGGGTAAAGCTTATTTGAATCCAATGGTGCATAGGATACTGCATTGGAAAATCAAATGCAGCATACCTTGAACACTCAGGCAATACGATTAGTCTTACTCACTAGGTACCCGAGTTAAACCATCTTAAAACAAATACTTTAAGCCGACTCTGATACAAATCTATTTCACTAACAGAATCATTGTATTATTCATCCTCCTGTACATAGAATAAACGACAGTAGTTTTGCAAAAATATAAAACCAACGTGCTGATAGGACACGTGCTAAAGAAACATGTATTAGGCCGGTTTATCCCCATAAGCTGCTTTCAAGTAAAAATATTAAAAAAAGAAGATAAGTCAGCGCTCGTTGACTATGCTTGAGATCTTACGTTCGATTTACAACAGGACAGACGCCAAGTATTATTATTGTTTAAAAAGCTATTCTATACTGTAATATTTTATTGTTACTTGACAAGTACCTAATTTCTAATAACCTAAATCCCATCCACAATTATTCTTTCTTCTCTAACTCATGTAGTGTCCATACGGCTCGACTATGAAATCATATCCCACCCACTATTAAAGATGTTTTTTACAGTAGTTGTGTTTAAATCACGCCTGATGAAATATCGCCTTTATCTTTATTTATATCTCATTTTCTCTCCTCCTTTCTTTCCCCTTCCCAATTAAAAACTAGGTGCATCCCTTCTACGATTCTGCTGAGAACCTCGTCATTAGTGATGGGGTCTCTCCAGGAAATTCCTAATATTTTTCTGTAGCACCACATCTCAAAGGCCTCTAGTATTTTTTTATTTCTTTCGGTATAGCACCATGTATCATAACCGTACATCAATATACTCCATACATATGTTTATGGCAAGTTGCTTGCGGAGCTTTAAGTTTATATTATTTGACTCAAAAATCTGTGATTTTTTGTTAAACGCAAGCCTCACTTGGTGTATACGGCAGACGACTTCTCTTTTTGTTCTCCCATCTCAAATGATCCTGCTTCCAAGGTACAGAAACTATTTCTCGTTTTTCAAAGTTGCTCCTGACATTAGAACATTCGTTCGCTGCTCATTACGGGCCACAATAATTACTTTGGTTTTGCCCGTGTTAATATTCATATTATATTTATTATTCAATACAAGGGAGGCACCTGATCAAAACTATCTCAGAGAGGCGAGCTCAATGGATCGGCCACATTATAATAATATACACACGGCCATAAGGGTCTCCTGCATGACTAAAAGAAATGGCTGAGAGGACAAATCACAGAGGGCGCCCCCGACGGGAGTATTTGGAGCAAGCGTGCAAGGATTTAAACTACGCCTCATATACCGAGTTGAAGAGGGCTGCAGAGAATAGAGACCAATGGAGGACGAGATGTAGGACTTTGCTGCAAACCAATCCCCAAGATTGAAACTATAAGAAGATCAACTATGACGAGAATCGAACTCGAGACCTATTTAATAGTAGCAAACGCGCTGACCATTACACCACGAGGCTGACAATACTAACATAAAAGAAAAGAGTATTTTACAATACAACGATATTTGTATTTATTCTAAAAAACTACAGCATTGTGGGAAAAAATATCAATGTCAACATGAACATGACCACAATACCAGAGAAAGGGTAAAAATCAGACTCCGGTTAAGAAAAAAGGCCATCCAATTTTATATAAGGTAGTTAAACAATATGGGAAAAAAACTTTTATGAAATAAAAACAAAATTCAAACTGAAGGTTGAAAAATACGTGATAAACAACTTATAAATGAAATGTACATATATTGTTTTTATTAGAGCATTAGTAAGAACATATTTATGTGTGCCCTACTTCATGATTCAAAACATAAAATTAAAAAATATTTAAAGAAAACACTTGTTAACAATTATTAGGGAAATATCACATAGTACGAATACCGATAAAAATATATTGAATGGATTTAGAAAAAATAATTGTACTTTCAAAAACAAAATGGAGATTGTGGAGAAATGTTTTCACGCATTTCTTTAAATTATTATTTTTTTAAATATGTCCCTAGAAAAACGCGAGATGTTTGGCGTTGATATTTGTGACGTTGAAATTCGTGACGATGTTCTGTAAAAAATTAAACGGTTACAAACAAAGTTAAAAATTAATATGTATCGTGACGTATTAGGGGCGTGACCAATGCAATTACCGTTTTCACGGGAATTCAAAATAATAAATTAAAAAATATTTTTTATGCCTCTATTTATAAGTTGTAAAAAAACTTCAAAGACCTTAATGAGGGTAATTAATTACTTTAAAATTGTGTAAAAAAGTAATATTTTCCTATTATAAACCCGCAATACACGTTTGGTATATCTTTGTACCAAACTTAATTTAGTACGATGTGATTTTGTCTCCTTTACGTTAGTTTTAAAGTCTGCCGCTAGATATCGCTCGTGGCACAATCTGGTGGCGCTACACTACCCACATATTATTTTCATTTCCAATGCATTTCTTCGTCCTTTTTTCCTGCGGGGATTTGCGTGACTTGGAACATTTCACTATCACAATCATTATTCCAACTTTTGTTTACGGGAGTGTACACGCACTAACAAGATATTTAAGCGGACTTTGAGAGGGTAATTTTGCGTTGTTTATTCGAGAAGGACAACACTTCCACAGCTATTACTACTTATTTAATGACTTCATATAACATTAACGAAGCTTAGCATAGGGCTGTGTTTACTAAATAAGTGTTCACCCAACTGTATATTTATACTTTTGCCTTCCATGCAAGAGTTACGGGTTTCATTTCTGACATAGTTGGCTTATAATATTGATTTTAAAGGTGGTTTTTCACATAAATATTTCACAATCTCTCAACTCTGCGCTAGATGGTCTTACCTATTTTGATTTATTTATTCATATGAAGATACATATTATGAAAATAATAAAAACGTATCCCTTACTTTATGAAGCCAAAAACCCCATGTGAAGTTGGGGTACAACAAAATAGAAAGTGAAAGCATTCATATTCATGACCTCTACGACTGAACTGTACAAAAAAACACACCAGTTTGACATAAACTACTTGACTTAAATTGAGACCTTAAAAATCGTGCACAAAATAACACTGGGAAACATATAAGACGACGGCATAATATTAGTAAAAAATGCTGACATACACAAATATAATACCAGACAACAACAACACTATCATATTGAAAAAGCAAAGACAAACACAGAACAGTCAAAAATACTACATAATGGACTTAAACACTACAACGAACCACCTTACTACTTGAAAACTTTTACTGGAGACAAATTTAAAATCAATCTGAAAAAGCACATGATGACTGAACTAAATAGACTAGACGAGACATAAAATGACTTGACAATATCAAATTTCTAATGTAACCCAAACGGGTTTTTTAAAATTGTAAATAAATTAAAAAATATTATTAAATAATAAAACCAATAAAAATGATTACATAAACACAAATTTCAATATATATCTGGACAACACGCTTAATAGTACTATATATAAATCTATGCAATGTCTCGCAGCAGTCTCCTGCAATAGTTTCTTCCCTTAGACAAAATTCAAACTTGTACACTTGTCCCGAAAATGGCTTTCGTTTTGAATAACTTAATATGTTCATTCAGGAGATTGAACCCTATTGGGGCCACAAAAGAGAAATTTCTCTGAGCAAAAGTTTTACGTGTTTTTGGTATTAAATAATTCAAATTACAACAAAACCTCGTACGAGCATTCTGCTGGGATCTTCTTTTGTAACCACATGACCAAAAATGTGTCAATGACGCTCTTTAAAAAAGATTGTCAAATATCCAGTACCTTCATAAATTGAAACGATTTTTCAGATGAGGAAGTTAGGGGACATCGAAGCATCGCTCATAGAATTATTTTGTGTACATTTATTAGGGGGTTCACGATAGACGCCATGTAACCTCCCCAGCCCACTAAACTACAGGTAGCTACTGATTGAAAAAAATCAACCTTCATTCAACACTTTTATATTTACGTTTATTTATACTTCTTTTTGCTCCACAACAAGTCAGGAGGCCTAATTACAGTGGTGAATTACAATTCGGAACACCCAGATTTAAAAAAAAACCTATCTTTCTGTGCTTTTATTCTTGAAAACAGACGGAAATCAAACTCGCGATGCCAAATTCACATTTGGCCGTCTAACCAACTGAACCACGGTGCCTGCCACTAAAGTAACAAATTGTTTTTTAAAAAATCTCTCATCCAATAAGTCTTTGGTTCGGCGGTCGATGAAAACGCATTATCGTCTGCAAACCTAATTCCTTCTCCCGGAGACTTGGTGCATCACATTTATTATGGTAAGTTCATTCGGAGTAACCACGAGAACACTTGAACTTGCGATTTATGGCACTGCGGTGCCCTCGTGCGGACCCGTACAAGGAGCCTTCGTGCCGCGGCATGAGACCAACCAACGGTGCCACTTTGAACTCGGCCCAATTGTCCGATCATTGGACACATTACCCTACCATCCAGGGTGGGGTGAACGGACAAACTCCCGCTTTGTTCAATATTAGGTAAAAAAAATATAACTCCAGATTCGTTCAAAATATTTTTTTATTTGTCTTTATGTACAATTATATTTGCACACAGGCAAGATTATTTCCAAGTGGAAATTTCTTTCGACCAACTATTGAAATAAAATAATACTTATGAGTTAATATTATATTGAAAGCAAAAACTTTACTTGCATTTCAATAAGTGAGAGTAAATACTTGTATACAACCACTTTTGACTTTTCTATGTCAACCGGTATTGAGACTTATCCGTCTCTTCCTTAGGACACTTATTACACTAACATGTAATACACCATAACTTGTCATTTCAGCAGGTTGGTTTTAAAGTTTTGTGCACCTGCTTTGGTGAAGGTGCATAGTGGGATTTGCATGTTAATTTAATTAGTGTTCTGACGAAAAGACGAGCACTTCTCTAATAAGTAAGACATACAAAAGTCAGTAAGTGGTTACTACAAAGATTATCATTATTAAAGCTCTCCCTGCTTCCCATAGTTGCTTCAAGGATGGGGATTTATGACAGACTATTCAAATATTTATTAAATGAAAAAAAACATTGAAACTAAGTTTTTTAATGTCCTGCATGTAATTGATTTTTCTCAAATCTGAATATTCCTTAGAGTAAGATCATAATAAATCACCCATATGAAGGAAAACTATTCTATGAATCTTGACTGTTGTTGTATTTACCACAGTATTTTAAGGGTTTACCACGAATTTTTATTTTATTGGTTAGTTGGAAGAAATTATCATTTGGTAATAAGCCCGCCAATGTACAATCAACATTATGTACAAAAAGTTAAATAAAAAAATATTTTAAACTAAAAATCAATCTAAAACCAAACCAAAAATTTGGAACGCTTTAGTTCTATGCAATAGAGCTTAGGGCTTCTCTAGAGAATTTTTACTCTGAAGATTATTTGCTGCTTTTATTTACCACTGCAATTCGGCCTCGTTGCCGAAACAAAAAAAAAACAATATAGTTATAAGAAATTTTTTGCCGTCCAGCAGCTGGGAACTTTACCCTTTCATCCAAAATAGGGTAACATTAATACATTGCCATTTTCAGCTCGATCCAATTGTTCGATTACTAGACACATCACCCTACCATCCAAGACGCACTATTATTGCATACTATTATGCCTGTATAACTACCATCCAAGACGCACTATTATTGCATACTATTATGCCTGTACAAAGAAAACTGTTTTTTCACATAATTATCTGATTTTATCTTATTAGGATTCCGCCGGTATATTCAATTAATTTTTGATAAGAAAATAATTGAAAATAATAATTTGTTGTGCACTGTTATCACCTTCAGTACTCTAAATACGCTCTGAATACGTGTTTAAAAATAGTAATAAATAATAAATAAATAACCCGCTAAGCCTTTTTTATAGAGGTTTGTCAGGTAGGAAAGAAAGAATATGGAAGGAAGCAATGAATTGAGAAAAATTCTTTCGCGACGCCAGTTTCACAGTTGGCCGTCTGACCAACTGCACCACGGCGCCTGTCTAAATAACCCTGTCTGTAAACATTATAATTTAATATAGAAACGTCAAATGGATTGTACAAACCTCCGCAGAATAATAAAAAAGACGCTTGACTCACACGCGAAAGGCTCCGGGTTCGATTCCCAGTGAGAACACAAAATACATTAAATGTAATTTTACTCATTCCATGGTGTTCTGTGTTGTAATTCAACACGGCTTTCTGGCCTGTTCTGGTGAAGAAAAAGGTATGTTGTTACTTACCCGTGTTTATATATTATTTTTGTCATTTTTTTGCACCAACAGCACCGTATGCAAAGATTTACATATACGATAACAGGAATTATGTATGTATTCATATGTTCATTATTGTATTTTTGTACCTTTTATATTATTTTTTTAAACTTTTTTCTTTTCTTATTCTTTAAATTTAAATTTAACTTGTTTCTATCAACTTTATTTTTATAACTGTAAATAAGTATGGGTATTTATATTTTATTTGAAAGTTTCTAAGTGCCTAACAATTGTTAATTGCTTTTATTTTGATACCGATAATGTACTTAATCGATATCTTACACCACTGTGGAAAATTTTTATTGACTGTTTTCACAATTTTCATTCATATGTATTCTTATTTTTTTTATACAATATATGTTTTTTTCCCAAATAAAAATAAATAAATAAATATAAATTATCTGTTGATAGATCCTTCTACTGTAATATTATAGAATCTTAGTGGAAATTTTAAATTTGAATCCAGTTGGTTATTTGGCATATTTGTTTATTTATATTTACTTATCACATACAAATGATTTTGCTAATGGTATTGCATACGTACCTAATAATATCAAAGAAATAAGCCCCAAAACATGTGTATAAAATCAAATGATAAATAACTTTAAAAATCGTAATCAAATTGAAAAATCTTCTTACCAGAAAATTACATCAAGAGTATAATTTATTTTGCGTCATATTATATTAGGTATTTCAAATTTCAAAGTTATTTATTTATTTGACAATGATGAACTTTAGTCCAACGGAAAAATGGATACAAAAAATGTTTTCCTGCGCGCGGTAAAAATTAGAACATTAAATCGTATGTACTGCAAAGAAAAAAAAAATGTATGTATTTTAATAAAAACGCACTACTTTAAACGATAGCCTCGTGGTGGGCACGTTTGCCTGCCATCCAAGAAGTCTCAGGTTCGATTCCCGACGTGGATGAAATGGAATATTTGAAAGGGTGTTTTCACACTGGAATATTTCATAGTCCTAGGACTGGCATCAGAAGCGTAAGACTGACGATCTTACCTTCATGTAACAAAATATTGATACGCTGCAATTGGTGTACCAATGCAGTGCCCTATGCACCATAAGGTGCGGAAAGGGAATGATGATGATGATGACTATGAATGACATCACTGGTTCATATTAACCAACCAATGATATGAGAGTTGTAAAGGTTATCCGGTTTGCTTACCGTAAATAAACCAATCTGGAGAACTGACAGAGAAGAACCTCTTTCGTCACACGAGGAGTTATTTCAGAAATACAAAACTTTAAAAAATCGTTGCGCTAATAATACGAAATTTAAAAAAATATTTTTTTGGGCTTAGTTTAATCGTCTATTAACAAATAATAATTAAATAAAAAAAACACTGAACTATCTTATTGTAGTCTGCATTACTTTACGGGTTGTTGAACCCATTTAGTAATGCAGACTGTAAATACAAGTTAGAAGTTAATGAATAGAAAGCAGATAGCTGCTTAGCTACCGATATGTACAGAGAAAAAGATCCATATTATCCGCAGAAGCCGTATTCAGCAAGCGAATCGCCCTATTAATGGGTGAATTCTGAGATGTATTTGTTCGGCTTCTGGGTGTGTAAAACAGTGCATATATTTTCAATACTGTCAGCACTCATTAACATTCCAGAAAATTAATAAATAAGTTGATATTTGTGAACTGTGAAGTGATATCCTATGCAAAATAAACCAACGCAAAAATACAAATGGATTTAAAAAAAATAAAACCATAAAACTAATGATGGGACTTGAACGTAAATGGTGAAATGACTCAATAAATTAATCTACCGTAAATAAAAGCAATTTTTTAAATTTTCATATTTAACCGAAAAAATATCAATAGAGCTGAACTCATTTCCGAATTTATGCATTCTCTAAATATAAAAATTAGAACTAGATTTGTAAAAACCATAGTATGTTTTAAACTGAATTTATATATTTAAAAACAAACAAAACAAATACAAACCATCACGCCGTTTTACGGATGTCCGGGTCGGCAGAAAGGATAGATCGCCACATCACTATGCCTTTGCATACAGACCTCGCTTCCTCTACATTCACAAATCTGTTCACAAACGCACGCCGATTATTCCGATATTTGACACGTCCATCTTCAAGTATTTGTTGGATTTGGTCTTGCCATGTCTTTTGCTCCATCGAAATTCTCATCTGCCCGAACCAACGCAGCACTCCTTTCTTGATTTCGTTGATAATGCCTTGCGTAATGCACGGATCTCGACATCTGTGCACGTATCGCGCATGCTTTTACCACACATTTTACCTCTTGTGAGAGATGGCATTTGGCAACATTCAGCTTACTTTCATTTCTGATATAATTATATTATGTATACTTCGCGTCTACACATAACGTTTTAATTAATTATTTAAACCTAAAATTTATCTATTTGCTGGGAAATATTTTTAAAAAATTGAGAAATGGGGATTTTGATATTTTTTTTGTAATTTTTATTCCCTTTTTTCAATGCTTATAAAATATTAATAACTATTGTTTTATTTCATTTTTACTACCCAATACCATAATAATGAGCTACCTCTTCTTATAAAAAATGCACCTTCTTTAGTCACCTTTAAGAAACGCCTTGAACATTACTAAATATTCTCAGAATCCAGAACTCCCAGTAATTTAATGTTTTTTAATATTTTTATCCCTTTTCTTTCTTTGGTTCCCGTTTCTCTTTCCTTCCAGACTCATTATCTGATTCCACATTCCTCATCCTTTAATATGTATAACAAAATGTACTTTCTTAACTTAATATGTGTAAGCTTTACCTGCCAATTTTAAAAACTAGTGTCATTTTGAATTAATTAGGTTTTTTTAATGCATAAGTAATATTTTGGTTTTTGAGAACAAATTTTTGACTAACTCTTCTTTTGACCAGTCTGTTTTTTAGTTGGCTTGAAGATATTGCTTTAAGCAATAAGTACGCCAAAGTACTTATTCTTTCTACCTGTAGTTTTAAATAAATAAATAATACGAATATTATGAGTGTATATAGACTGTTACAGTAAAAGGAGTTGTGAATACAAACCAGTTCCCTTTGTGAGTTCTATGTAAGTTTCCTCAAGACTTGTCATGTGCTAAATGAATACATATATAATACAATAATTGAAATATCTATTTTTTTTTATGTGTGACAGTAAATATTAAGTGGAAAATAAAAGATTTCTGTATTAGTATCATGGTTTTTATTTTGAAATATCATATAATATTTTAGGATTTCTTTGACAAATTCTTCACAGTAAGGTATAAAACATACACCGACAAACATGATCGGAATGACCCGAGTTCACAAATTTTAAATTAGGTAATAGGTATATATGTATCTAAATAAAGTCTATAAAAATATATTAATCACTTAATCTGTTAAGGCACTCTGTACATGGCTAAAATATTATAATCTATGGAACATATTAGCAGCATCAGATTAGATAGATTCCACCTATTCTCAATGGCTCTTAATGGTTCCCGCGAGATCTGTACAAATGTTTTATATTATAGAACCTCTGTGACTAGCATACAGCGCCTTGCAATACAGCAACGCTCGCGCTCTACGTAAGTACTAACTCGTTATACATACGACTTACTCTACAGGTAATCTGATGAACCTTAAAACTAGAATATATTACCTATATAGGATGCATCGTGAAGGATAAATTATATTTACAATGTGAGATTATTTATAAAGGCAAGATCTGATTTCGGAGATTATACATTTATGGCAATATTCGACACGATAATTTGAAATATATTAATTAACATTCAATTGATTATTTGTACATTAAGTATTGAAGCTACTGTAGCAGTAAGGCAAGTTGCACTTCTCAAGTGACATGCGGACCCTTCTTGTCAGTCTTTTCGATTAAATAAATTATATCTAAGGCACAGTTGAGGCGGGCGAGGAGCATATTAGTAAGCGACCATCTCCCCCGGTCTGTAGTCATAGGGCGGGGGCGCTCCCGACGGGCTGTAGCCGGGGCAGCCGCCCTCCAGGTGTTTGCCCAGGAGAGACATGCGGGAGAAGGTCTTGCTGCAGGACGCGCAGGAGTATTTCTTCACTTCCGAGTGCGTCTGGAGGTGCGCGCGCAGGTTGGAGCGGTCAGCGAAGGCTCGTCGGCAGTGGTGACACGAAAATGGCTTCTCTCCAGTGTGGGTGCGGATGTGACCTTGCAGCAGCCACGGTCGGGAGAAAGCCTTCCCGCACAAGTGGCACTTGCACGGTAGCGTGTGCGTGCGTATGTGCATCTTCAGCGCTCCGAGAGATGTGTAAACCTTGGAGCAAAACTTACAACTGAACGACTTCTTAGCCAAGTTGCCTTCGGCCGCCGCGCAGTGGAACTGGCGGTGCTTAGAGAGGCCGGAATAGGTGGAGTAGGATTTCCCGCAGTCCGGGCACTGGTAGCGGGCGGCGCCCTCGCGGCGGCGGCGGGGGGCGGAGCCGGCCGAGATGCCGGAGTCCGAGCTCACGGAGCCCGGCGGGGACAGCTCGCCGGGGGAGGGCGACGGCGGGCCCGAGCAGGGCGAGGCGGGCGGCGAGCACGCGGCGTGCGGCGACGGGCCGCGGCACGGCTCGGGGTAGGCGGCGTAGGGCGGGCAGGGCCAGTACTGCTCGGAGTAGGGCGGCAGGTAGGCGGGCAGCGGCGCGAGGTGCGCGGGTAGATACGGCGACAGGGGCGCGGGCCCGGCGTGGGCGGGCAGGTGCGGCGGCAGGTACGTGAGTACGGGGGAGAGCGCAGCGGGCTGGGCGTAGCGCCGGGGCGGGGAAGCCACGGGGGCGGCGCCCACAGCGGGGGAGGAAGCCTTGCTGGGGTAGTTCCCCGTACGGGACAGGTCCTCGGGCTTAGTGCTCAGATTTTCTGGTTCATTGTCATCAATATCTATAACAAAAAGAAAACACACGTTAGTCAATGTTTTTATAAATAAATTTGTATCTACAATAAGTTATTACATTACCAAATAGTGACATCAAAAATGTGTAATATCGAGATGAGAATGCAAGGCAAAGGCGGGGTTAGTTGTAAAAGAGTATGGTAAGTAATCCATTAGTTCCCCGTGGCTCGTGGCACCCGCGCCCGCGCCCGCGCTGGTTCCAGAACATTACCAATTCCGCGCACGACACCGGACGGAGAAATCCGTGTAATGCTCATTAGCCATAATTAATATTGTTTTATGATAACGGAGTCGCTAATATGAGAGCGGCCGAAGATAGTTCATTGTGAAATTTCTCTTTTCGTCTTATATTTCAGTTGTAGAAATAATGTACCTAATTGCTTTGAAATATGTTTTGATGTTTTATTTTTTCATGCACCTTAATTATGGTAATTACTAGATGTTATTAGGATGAGATTGAAGTAAATAAATATGATTTTTATATTATTTTTTGAAACTATAAAAACTAAAACGTGAGTTATTGGCATTGAAAATCAATAAAAAATGTTTTTAAAAAACATTTTATTTAAATTTTATTAGACTGTAACACTCTATGATAAAGGAACATAAAAATCATTTTATTTTTCCTGAACTAGGGATTAATAATGAGCATAAATTTTGCAGAAGAAAATAAAAATACTGTTAAGTGAGCTTGAAATTTATTGGCTGATATGAATGTATATTTTTATTGTTAATAAAAATTATTCGAACGAAAATCACTCAAACACATTTTATATCTGGTTGACGAAATTTTATGACGTGCTTAGTTATTTTTTATATCGAATTCACGGGGGCCGAATTTTTTATTTATTTTGATCATGTGAATATTTAATTCTTAATTGACAACGTTTTAACATGCTAAAATTATACCTTTCAATGAACGTGGGTATAAGATTTTGCAAGTTTTGGTAAACAAATTCTCAAAAAATATTTTTTTTTGTTAATACATATATTTTTCCTTTACCTACGGGTAGTAGTTAAGAACAAATTTAAATAAGTTTAAAAAATGTTTGAACATTTTTTGGAATGGTTGATGAATTTATGCGGGTACACAGTAATTTATTTGGTTCGCAAAAAAATACTCGTAAATATCGTTTTATTTTAAATATAAAAAAGAATATATAAGTATTTTATTTAATTGCTTAAATATTGTTCAAACTAAAATAGTACAAAGCTAAGAATTAAAATATAAAAATATATAATTGTGTTTTTTTTATACTTGTTTCTTTGTTGATTTACCCAAGAAAATCATTCAAAAATATTAACCGTTTTTTTTTTTAAAATTGATTTTGATTCCATTGTTTTTTTTTTGATATTTGTACAAATATGTACTTACTCGTCAACTGAATACAATTTTTATTTTAAAACACGCAAATTTTAAAAATATGATACCGATTTATCAAAAATACCAATTTTGTGAAATTGTAAATTAACTGGATAAATATTTTTTTAAAAAAAACACCGTATTTAATGTTAAAATACCAAAGTAAACGAAAATAATTTACTAATAAAAATGCCTACCTTCATATTTATATGTGACGAGGGTTGGTCTCTCCTCCCTTGCAGAAGCTGGAACTGGCCTCTTCTTCAGGGGACAGTGGCTATAATTCCGCTGCATTATGCTGCGGGACATTCTCACTTCTTCAACTAACATTTCACAAAATAAAAATCTTTCACAATTATCCAAAAAAACACCAAAAAGCTCCAACCACAATAGTCCAGTGGCGAGATCACAAAAACTTCAAATCCAAAAATTCCACGGCACGTCAATAATCACAACACATAAAAAAACTTGTTCAATTCCCTAAGCTCTGAGAGAACTACCTTCGCGTGCGACGTCTAAGCCAGTTATGGTCAGTCTCGGGAAAGCGGCTTCGTTTAAATACCCCTCCCAATAGTGCGCGCCAGGTGCGCGCGCGCGTCGGCCCGCACGTGTGGCAGGGCCAATGGAAGAACAGTTCTCAGGGTACTCCAGCCAATCGGAGCCGGGATTTCGGCGGTTTGTGAATGGAAGGCGTAACCGGAGTATGGTGGGGCGGGCAGGTGGAAGCGGTGCGATATGCCACCATTCCTCGCTAATGTGGCGGGAGAGGCGCACGTCAGGGTGTACTCGCTTATTTGTTACACATATCAAGTTCGGAACATCGATGTTTTCAAACCGTTTCAGTAGACGAAAGCACTAAGCTAAAACATTTAGTTTTAGGGATACCTAACGCTTTATTTTACTTTCGGAAAATCAAGATTTAATTACATTTTTTTTGTGAGTGGTGTTTTATTGCTATTAAAAAAAATTGACAAGACAAATCAGTTCTAACTGATAGATGTGAGCTTCTCCATAAATTTTGTCGTAATATTTAAAAACCAACAGAATATTACTTACATTTAAAAGTACGAAATTTCATATTTTAAATTCGTGTTATTAAAGAATATGGAATATTCATCCCAAAATATTTTGATATTCATTATCACGGTGTTAATGTTACTAATAATACCTCGGATATAATTATTTTTCAATGTGAATATGATAAAATCAATCAATAAAGTCAAAGTGATTTTGTAAAGTCTGTATTCTTTTTTTTACATAAAATAGTTTTGATAAAATAAAACTCTTTTTTTTTTAACAGAAGCAAAAAAATTAAGTCATAATAATAAGCCAACAAAAAAATAAAGTTAATCAATCAAAATTAATAATTATTTTTGATATCCAACTTTTTATTCATTTAAACATTTTTAAAAAATAAACAAACATGAATGAGTTTTTTCGAATAATCATTATGAAATTATGTACATTACTTAGGTACATTACACAGGTATTCAGGTTCATTGCTGAAAAAACGGACTTGCTTTATTTTAAAGCAAATTTAAATAAAAATAATAATTAACCTTTATTAACCATAATATACATTGTGATACTTATAATATAACAAATCAAAGGTCAAGATGGTTAAGGGTACTGCCACTGGCAATCTGTAAAAATCAAACAAAAAAATAAATAATAAAAAAATATTTGACAATTTCAGCCAGATGAATCGCACCCTCATCAATAAAGATTCAAATTTTCAATTTTTTGAAGTTTAAAAAGTGAAAGAGCTGAAAACCTCCTCTATCTGGGTGAAATTGTTAAATATTTTAATTTTATTTCTTTTTTGTTTGACTGTAACAGATTGCAGTGGCAATATGTCCGCCCTTTAAGGACATGTTACATTCACCAGAATATTGGTAGGCAACCTCAAAATATTGTTGCTAAAATAACATTAAAATAAACTATTTTACCAGTACTAAAGTAGGTATTCTTTTTATTTTATAATGTAAAAATATTGGTATGCGTTTTTATGAGTTACCGAAATATTTCAATTTTGAGAGCCATTTTTAACGAGTTGTGAATAATTCACTATTATCTTTTTCTATTATATTTTTTTTTTACAAATCATGTAAAAATATACGTATACGATCGATATTGGGCAAATAGTCCAGTTCAGCACATGATTTTCAGACTTGAGGAAAATCCTATTTCAACTAAACATTGAAGTAATATTAATAACATTTTTATAGAATAAAGGTATAGGGCAGATAAAAAATTAAGTTCTGTGTGAAATAGAACCAGAACCCTGGACGAGCGACTTCGACCCGATGTACAAATTCAAATAAGTAATCGAGTGGAGAAAAGTCTTCCTAGTAGTGTAGTAATTGGCGAGTTTGCTAACATGCCTAAGGTCTTTGGTTCGATTCTTGGGAGAAACAAGATAAAATATTTGTTTGTATGATAATTTTACATTTCAATATTTTCCTGTTTTGAACCTGAAAAGCAATACACATCACCTTACTTTCCGGTGATAGATTAATTTATTTTGTAGAAACATACAGTCTACACTCATTTGTTTACATTACAAAGTTTAGGTTGAAAGTCAGACCAGCAAAGTTTCTTAATAATAATCACACATATTAAATAATAATCATTATGAAATCTTTTGTTGGTTCATAATTTAATGTGTGTGTGCGTATATACATAGTTTTTCAGAGCTAGAGCGTGAAAATTTAGAGAAACATTCATCATGGTAATCTTTAAATAAAATCCTCATGAAATATTTCCAAAAAGTCATTTAAAAAAAGAAAAAACTAATCTCAAAATGTAGTAAATCCTTGATTTCTCGGACAAGCAGTCCATCACAAACCCCTACCCCTCTCCTACCCAGCCGCTTCCCTTGTCCGCGTCGGGGCTGGTATTCCAAACGCTCTCGTGGCTGTATTATCTCGTGTATTTACATACAAAATACACGAGAAAAAGAACAAATACGGAGGTGTAGGGGTTTACGGAATGGATGCTTGTCCAAGAAATGTAAGGTTTGCTCTATTTTGAGATTATAAAAAAAAATATAAGTTACTCTGTTCCCGTACAGGCACCAACACATTAAAATAGACTTATTAAACATTCGAACGCAATGTGCGAATGTTAAAAGCTAAGCCCCTAAGCAGCACATAATATGGAGGTTCAGTGGTTTTTAAAAATTCGTTAATAGACTATGGGCCTTATCTATTTATGGTATAAATTTAAGTTTAGGAACAACTTTATAACAGGTTTATAATTAAGGCCCTATCAAACTAAGCTTAAAAAATATTTTTTTCTTTTTCATTTTTATGAATCGTATTATCAGTGTAATGATTTTTCAAAGTTTTGTAATTTTGAAATTACTCCACCTGAGACGTCACAAGTTCTCTTTGGTAAGTTTTGGTATTTGGTGAGTTGTCTTCCCGTAAACCAGATATCTATTACAACACTCCATCATTTGTTGATTCATAAGAACTCGTGATGTAGTTCATTTTTATTAAAATATTTTTTATGAATTTTTGCTTACATTTTTGAGAAAAACTTAAGTGCTCTAACTTTTACCGCGTGTAAGAAAACATTTTTATTTCCAATTTTTATTTTTTATTTAATGCAAAAAATACACAATTTTATCATAGAACACAATTATTTTTTTTTGTGTATCGACTTGTTAAGTAATTCCCTGTTAAGTCGGGACTCTTCAATATAAAAACCAAAAACATTAATTAACATATTAAACAATACACAAAATAATCAAAGCAATATACAAAATAATAATAGAAAAATATAAACAATGAAAATTTATACATGTCGGAAAATGAAATGCAGAAAAGTTATATAATTATACATGGCAATATGTTATTAATAATTTATGTTAATTTTATAATTCAATTCGGTAATTAATTGATAGTAAAAATAAATACAAAATAATACATCAAAGTAATAATAGTAACACATCTACATATTTGGTGGAATATGTAATTTTAAATCATAATAATAAAGTTAAAATATATATTCAAATAATTATGCATCACTATTTAGTTTATTTAAAAATGATATACATGTATACGTACATAGATAATAATAAAGATAGAATCGATATTATATATTTATTCCCGAAGAAATCTTATGCAGTGGTCTGTACCCCTCAATAAAATCCAATTATGGATCTTCATCTTAAATATAGACGTTGTTTTGGAGAACTTAATATGTTTATCCTAGTCGTTGAATACCCTTGGAGCTATATATGAAAATACCCGTAGCACTGAGCTTGTAAATTTACAATATGTGTTTAATTTCTTCATTTATTTATTCATGCATTTCATAATATACACAGTTTTTGGTTCACTTTGCCCAGCTGCATGAAACAGTACTTATGATTTTCTTGTTGTATTACTGTAGAATGTTTTCTTATTTAAACTTTCTATTGAATATACTGAATAGTTTTTAGGTTAATTTTATAAATATAAATCTTGTATAATTTTTAGGTTTAATTTTTTTTATATAAATCTTGGGTATAAGGAAATTTATGTTTTAACAAAAATATATCAAGCCAAATATGTAGTATTATATATTTTTGTAAACGGCAGATTTGCCGTTTATGTTAATAAAATAAAAATAAATATACAATAAAAATAACATAACGTTTAAATAGAGAACTTATTGCCGTTAGCAATTTCTTCCAGTAAACTATTAGTCCATTAATCAAGTAACTTTACCCTTTTTCTTAAATACGCATTCCTGATTTCAATTGCGCCAAGAATCTTTGTGCCCTGGACCCACCACTGGACCTCCGCGCCACGCCGATTGCATTGAAAACGCATAACTCGCGGTTTTTCTTTTTTCCCTTTCGCTTATTTGCAAACAATCACAGCGCAAGCTGGTCTCAACGTCGTCATATCGACATGTGAGCGGGCAGATGCTGAGCAATCAATGTGTCCTTAAATCACAAGCAGGGCAGGGGTGCAACAATGGTCAATAACCGCCCTCTTCCTTGCGCACGCGCTAAATTCCCTTCTCGAGAAATAATCGCCAAGGAAAGGCAGATGCGCGCGCGAAACAATTGCATGAAAGAAAAATTAAAGAAATAGTGTTACAGAAAGGATAAAAAGGCAGTGATGTAACAAAAGACAAATTGTCAGAGGGATGAAAACCATTTGTTATAGTAATAGTTACCTACATATTATTATCTCCGATCCTTTTCAGTAAGTGTTTGGCATTTTTTTTAATGCAATTTTTACTGAAGTCATATTTTTTTATTATTTAAAAATACTTGTTTAATATTTTTATTAATTAATTGAAATCTAATGTCATACACACAATGATACAGTTATAATAAAATAGATACTTGACAAAAGACGTTGTTGAGAATAGAGACCAAAATGATTTAGAACTTATAGTAATTAACACTGTACATTTAACAAATTAAAGCATGGATGGAGAATACTTAGAAGAAAGGAATATGGAAGTCGAGGCATTTACAGGGCTTATGACCTGTCATTGGTTGGTTTAAGTGGCCACTTTACACACTGCGTAACATAAATCCTTTTTTGTTTTTCGCTGTTTGAACATCTTTATTTTTTCGATTCTTCCATTTTTTGATTTTAATAAAGTTAAATGACTGAAACCTTAATTGTTGTAAAGAGATTCGTATGACTGAATTATTTCACATACTAGGAAACGCCTAAAATCAATTTTCTAGTTTTTAAACTTCTTCTTGGACCAGTTGGTTTTTAATTTTAATGACTCCCGAGGGGGTGAAATCTAGTCTTGTCAGTCTTGTCTTGTTTACAAAACTTTGGAAAAATTAAAATATTGTAAGATACACTAATTTAAAAAGAAACATTTTGTAATTTTTACCTCATAAGAGTTTATTATATTATAACACAACTAGCTTCAGATATTCTGAATTACCCATCACCCATGTAAACATTTTAGTTTAGTTTATATTTACACCTGATGATGGAATTCATTCAATATTATGTAATAAAAACTACAAAGTGTTTCATTTAAATAAATTCAAAATGTTATTCCACAAAATAAGTGCTAAAACAATAACAATGTACATTTGTGCATAATGTCATATTACAAGAGAATCGAAATTGAAAAACATCGAAAATGGCTTTATGACTCTGACTAATTTCCTTTTTCAATTTTTAATATTCATGTTGAGCAAATCGTTCGCATTGGCTCCAATAAAATCATTATACAAATTACAAATTCTATGTTTGCAATTTTTCGCTGCATTTGTATTTACGTCAGCACAGTAAAATAATTTGGTGTGACGGGTACCAACGTTTAAAAAGGTACAATAAAATTAATTACACTATGTAAATTAGGGCAGTCAGCAATGCCAATTCAATTCTTGAAACAAACAGTAAATCCGCTATCTGTCGTCTATTATCCGAGAAGCCTATCTTAAAATATATTTTCACTTTATTGTAATTGTTAAATGGGTAGTTGTTTTTGTACGATAGACATTTAAATAATTAATTTTAGACTTTTTTTATGTATTTGTGTATGGGGTCATATCATAGTATGGGGACCAGATTAAATGAATGAATCTCACCCGCAACAATGAAGGTTTTAACTCTTTAACTTCACAAACGTCAATAGATAGAAGAGCCGAAGGAATGTAGATGTTCAACTATAGGCAGAATAGTGATTGTTACACAGAGTGTAAAGTGGTCACTTAAACCAGCCAATGACAGGCCTTGTGGATGCCAAAACTTCTATATTCTCTTCTGTAAGATGTTCTTCATGTCTATTGTAATATGTTAATATCAACAGTTCTTATCTACAAAAATTTGGACAAACTCAAAACATTGTTGTGTATATTTTAAGTGGCTTGTTTTCCAGATCCCTTTTAAAAATATTTTCTCCATCTCTGCTGTTATGTTATCTTGATATCTAACTCCCTATGGGGACCAATACAGCCCTTGTCTACAAAGTTTTTAAATAAATACATGTTATGGATCACGACGAATCTTCAATGCCCAGACTTTCGTATTTCCTGAAAAAAAAATCTCCACCTTTGTTGAAATATCAGTCAAACTTGTTTACTAAGCAACCAACCCTCCATTATGTTGAACGTGCATAGTAATGACCGCAATCTAACACTCGAATTCCTAAAGAGGTAAGACCCGAGTATTATAAATTAAATCTATTTTTGTTTAACGTCCTGCATATATTAAACTCAGACCTATTTCTTTAATAAAACAATAATGTCCAACTGAGGGGCCTTGTAAACATTTTAAGTAACGGAAGTATTGTTGAACAGTGTGACCGTTTCACAATAATTAATGATCGGACTAGAATACGGAATATAAAAATGATAACAATTAGTCAGTGTCATGCGACCATATGACCTTAATATCGAAAGGAAAGAAGCCTATTCTCGTGAGATCTCATTAAGAACCTATCTTTAAAAACACGTTGGGGTTATAAATATTTAACACGTTAAAAAGTCGTATTAAGTCTCGTCTTGTTTGTAAAGTCATTGTGTGCTTTTAATGTCGATTTAAAATTTGTCTCCAATGTAATTTTTCTACTAGTAATGTATGTAAGTCACCGTATTGCTTAAATACATTCATTTAAATATCTTTGAGTATCCTGCATTTGTCTTTGCTTTTTTAATGCGGTGGTGTTGTTATTATATTTGGATAATTAAAATAGCGACGTTTTTGTGAAATCACCTCAAGGGCGCTGTAAAATAAATAAATATTTATTTATTTAACTTTTTGCACATAATGTTATTTGTACATTGGTGGACTTATTGCCAAATGGCAATTTCTTCCAACCAACCAATAAAATAAAATAAATATTTTTATAATTCAAGTTACAGAACTATTCAAAAGAAAAAAAAGTTAAAGATATATAAAAATACAAATAAACGTATTTGTTCATAAATTACCTTAAATCAAAACTATTACTCAAAAGGAAAAAAGAAAAAAGAGGAGAAAGGAAAGGAGAGATTAAGGAAGAGAAAGGAGATGTTTCTTCAGACGTGATTTAAACAGAGATAAAGTAGTAACATCTTTGATGGTGGATGGGAGATGATTCCACAGTCGAGCCGAATGGACACTATATGCGTTAGAGAAGAAAGAGGAATTGTGGATGGGGATTAAGATTAAGGGATATTTTTGGCAGCCTCCGTGGTGTGTGGTTAAGGCGCTTGACTCACGCGCGGTAGGTTCTGGGTTCGATTTCCGGTGAGAAAAACAAAAATAAATAAATATGATTTTTCTCAGGCCTGGGTATTCTGTGACGTTATTCACCACTGTAATTGGGCCTCCTGGCCTGTTGTGGTGCAAAAAAAATAAATCAATAATTATTTATAAAAACTTTCTATTGCTCACAAAAACGTAAATGTTATTAAAATTTTGAATGGACTGTAAATATTTGATGGATTTGGAAATGTTAATTTTTTTTGGTCTTCCTCGTTTCCTGTATATATTAATAATCGTATTAAAAAATCTTTTTTACGCAAATAATTTAAAATATTTCCTAGAATACGTGACTCGAAATTAATTTTATGTAGTGTGCATTTTATATTAAAAAATCTGATTTACTAAACAAAAAGTGACCGGGCAACACACAGTATCCGCAAAATCTACTTTGGTATCTCTCAATTGGCCGCTTTACCGGAGAGCAAAAACAAACTTTTTAAATTTTATTAATGCTCGTAACATGATGTACATTGACATTATACTGTCTATTATTGTTTGTAGTTTTCTTCTCAACATTTAACTCAATTGATTTGAAAGAAAACCGAAGTTTGTTGTATACCTCACTAAAAAAATTGAGATACGTGAGTATTCGAAGAAAAAAACGTGGTTAAACTACATACATAACTAAAACCAGCTAAATTCAGACTTACGGCAGTTTACTTCTGGGGGTTCGACGAATTAAAATTTGTACCACAGGTCAAATCTATTATCACCACAGTTAATGACCATAATTTCTTCCAAAACAAATAAATTGTAAAACCGTTGTGGTAATAACTATAAAGGTTCCGAAATTCATATTCATTCATAAATGGCCATAGTTCCCAGGCCAGACTCCCACAGGGTTGTCACACATTTGTGACCAGCCGTATCCAATAAAATTGACCGGATTAAATAAAACACGTACCTTTCGGGACCTACAAATGTGTCACACAGATGTAATTATCATCTGATGTTTCTGAGGTATAAACCCTACACATCTGTAGTGTGGAAAATTTCAGGGCAGGTGTGCTCAATTTAAATTTTTAACAATATTACAAAGATTGTAAATGTTCATGTACTTTTAAAATTCTAATTTGTATTTTTTAAAACTAAGATAAAATCTTGGAATTAATAAAAGTAATTATTCGAAATCATTATCAATGTTTTATTAAAACGAATTTTAACCGTACGTCCTTGTTATTTTTATATTACATGTTATTTTCAAAATAAATGTGTTCCACAAATCCCCAAAAAATGCTGATTCTCGAAAAATATGTATAATGTTTTTAACATTCGCAACTAATACGTAGATATCAAAACAATACGCATAACTAGTGATAGGTATTACAAAATGCGTATCAACGATGAATCATGAATCTGTGACTCAATGTGCAACCATAAAAAGTGCAGTTTCGGCATAATTTTGATTTTCATTACAATATTTAATTATTATATTTTAGCCTTGGCTGTTTAAAACACTCGAATAAAATAGATTCAACGATCTTGAAAAATAAATAAAGCAAAGACAAACACGGAAAATAAAAATACACAGCATAAAAAAACACGATTTTCGTATAGGAGTTCGAGCTAAGCCATGCCAATTCTTCTGCATGTATTTTTTCCAAAGAAGCAAAATGAAAGTCATTTCGTCCCATATATTGCAAATTATGTCACTGTTTTCCTAAACCATGTTGTAGCCAACAGCCTATTATGTATCTGTAAGATGTGCTGCAACAATCAAGGCTTCCTACACTGTGTTTAGTAATGCAAAGATCTTCGAAAAGCAGGAAAATCTGTACTAAAAAACTCCAAACTGTGCGAAAAATCGACTAATTTACACATTCCGGACATTGGTTTAGAAAATTGCTCTTCAGAGATTTAATAAATAGCCAATTTGAATTTCACGTGAGACGGATGAAAATCGAGTTTGAACAGCGGTAACTGAAGGTTACAATATTTTCAGTGATTTCACTTTAAAATATTTTCGTATAATTGAAACCTGTTTTATACTTTTCTACAAATTAAATATTTAAAGGGTAAACCAATTTCCCCAAACTGTGATATTTGTTCGCAAATGTCAGACACACGTATAATTTAACAAAGAGACTACTTATTATGCGACTTAGATAGATGTCTTTCATTTCAACACGAATGTATTTAAGAAAGCCGAGTTACATAGCTGGTCCGTAAGTTTTTTCATAATAACTCCTAAACATCGAACCTCATTTCCTTATTTTCACCAATTACCATCACATGACCTATTAAAACACTAAATCCATATACACACCCACATGAGCACACACACATTACACGGGTATCTACTAATACTTATGGAAACCATCATTGATTTCCTTTTTTTGCAAAAATAATATCGAAGTTAGATGATTCTCTTTGCTTTTATTGTATATTATTTTTTGTATTATTGTTATCATTTAAGTACACCGTTTGATCCCTTAAAATAATCCGTTATTTACACTAAATATTTAAACGACATTGGAAAAAGTATGAAAATATTAATCTCCTGACTTACTGGAAATAAAATCTGTGTTAAGTTAGTACTTACAGATGAGATAAAATCATAAACATGCAAAATATTTGACGTTAATTAAAATGAAAAATTACTCACCCGTATAAAAAATTACGGGAAAAAATAATTGAAACAATTAAAATTAATAAAATCACATTTTATATAATAAATATCTGTATTTTATACTTCTAATAGGGTTTGAACAGCCCTGCCTAAACATGATATTTTTTAAAGATGTTTTGACAGCTATTTCCCAACAGATGGGCGCCATTACAAATAAGAAGGACTTTCCTTATTTTCTCTCGAATATATTACAGAACTTACTACAGATGAAGCACGCACCGACTGCACTTGGACCCTGTGGATATCGGACACGTGCGGGGTCCACTTTGTTAGGCGGGAAAAACGCGGTAGTATTTGTCTATGCAATTTCACAACACATGCTGATTGGTCAGTGGGTGGCATTTTAAAATATGAAATTCATCACGTTTTGCCACATAGTTACATTGCTAAGGATTAATCAGAATTCACTTCATTGTATTATAAAAAAAAATCTTTACTTTTTTAATTACTTCAGTTAACATCACAACATACAAGTTATTTTTACAATTATACATTTGTCTCACAATCTTAAATTTTAATGATTCTTTTATTTTGTATATCGAATTGTGTTAGTAATTATGTATAATTTATATTTGATATGTTTTTTTAAGGAATTCATGTCGTTACTTTGGATTGATATTCTTTACATTGTTATTGTATTGAATGCAATTATTATTTATTAAAAGTCCCTTTTTTCATGTTATTTAGTATGACTTACCATGGGCAAGTCCTAAAAACACATAAGTTAGTGAATATGTAAACAAATGAAAATTAATAACAACAAACCATCACCATTACGCCGTTTCCCCGTAAGGGTAGGCAGAGAAGATAGAACGCCACATCACTCTATCTTTGCATACAGATCTTGCTTTTTCTACATTCATACATCTTCTCATGCACGCGCGCCGATTATCAATGAAAATTAATTTTACAATAATAATGATAATGATTTCGTCCGTTTCGACAAAACCCGGTCACTGGTAAAAATTATGAATAAAAGTGGAATAAAATTATATATCTTTTTTTATTATTAAATCTAGGCACTAAGTTTATTGTTTTTATGCATTTAAAGTAAACAAATACTTTATGTAATTATCTTTCTTTATCTAATCTTTTATAAATTAAATAAAGATTTTATGTATAGAACCCTAAATTTCTTGAGCAAATTAGTTGTAAAATACGAGTGTTTTTTAAATAAAACTATAAAAATAAATTTTAAATTTTTTTCGACCCTTAAAATATTTGTTTTTAAAAACACTCCCAAAGGGAAAGAGTCTAAAACTGATAATCCTATCATGTAAAAGATCCACCTCTCTTGGTGGGCAATTCAACAGATCAATCATCATCCCAGATCCCAGGCATCATCAAGTGTAAATTAATCCTACATTCAGGAGGAACAAATGGTATGTGTTGTCCGGTCTGTATTATTTGTTGTGACTTCACAATTTTGCTATGCATTACTTGTTGTCATAAGTATATAATATAGTGACGTTTGTACAGATAGAACAAACTATTTTAACTGTTCCAATTTACATAATATATGACTATTTACACATTTCAACACGTGTTTATTTGAACGTGCTAAATTGTGTATACGTGACGTATGGGCAAATGCACATTCACCGATCGAGCGATAGCAAAAACAGAAGTATAATCTGACTTGTACCATTATGTGACTCATGTCATAAGATCACTGCCCCGGGTATTATTGTTTACGAACACATAATAATTTCGTTCAAATTACAGATGTTATGTTCTTTTACAGGAACAGTATATAAAAATAACTTTTACGCCAATTTATTATATTTAAAAAATACATTTCCATTTATCTAGCTAGGGTGGCGACAGAACAAGCTAACAGAAAAATTAAAAAAAATTTACAACTATCAAAATAAAAGTTATTCCCACGTATCTGATATATTTAGTGTAGGGTATTGTTCCTATAGAACAAACCTTTTGAACTTTTTCAAAGATGGTGAATGGTAATTATATTTATTTATTCATGCATTTCATAATATTCACAGTTTTTTGTTCACTTTGCCCAGCTGTATGAAACAGTACTTATGATTTTCGTGTTGTAAATCTGTAGAATGTTTTATTATTTAAACTTTCTACTGAATATGCTGTATAATTTTTAGGTTATTTTTTTAAATGTAAATCTTGTATAATTTTAAAGTTTATTTTTTTATATAAATCTTGGGTATAAGGAAATTTATGTTTTATTATTTAAACATGTTTTGTTCTTGTGTCAAAGGGTTCAATGTATTTTTATCATATTAAGTTGTCTTTGTGGTATCAAATTATTTCATCGTCATCCTTCGGGTTCGCTTAAAGTAGTAAAGCAACGGTATATTGATTTGTTTTGTTGAAATTCCCAGCCAAAGTAATTGGCGTCGTTAGGAGTTGTGATAATTGTCATATTGTTATGTACTTAACGCACTTAGGAATCATTGCTGTTATATTCATACTAAAGTCATTAAAATTAGCTTTGTCATCGTGTAATTCCCAGAAGGTTAATGGATGTGTTTACTAAATATTATCAAATGAAATATGGTAAAATTAATTGGTCAAACAAGGCTTTTATTTTAATTCAATTTGATTTCGGTCCACTAAGCCGAAATCTTTAAGGACTCTGTGAAAAGAAATAACGGGAGATCAAGCATTGATTTGAGATAAAGTAACAGTATAAATGACGGTAATAGAAGCAAACTTCGAAATCTCTATTGAGATATTTGCGAAAAACTTTGAAAAAAGAATTGTGAGATTTCTAATTATTGTACTTCACTAACTGAATAGAGAATGCTATAATTGAAATCAATATAATTGAAATCGGTTTTTGTAAGACTTAAAGACGCTTTTGAATAACGCTATTATTTAGGAAGGTAGGTTTTATGTATAGTTTATTTTGGCATCAATAACTAATTTTCCATTTTTGGTGGAGATTTATAAGTTTGCTTCTAATATTAAGCAACTGTATAAGTAAATCAGGTAATGAGGAAGTTCAGTGCTATAGGAAATTGGATAGAAAAATGTTTTCTTACACTCGGTAAAAATTACGGCATTTCATTGTACGGCGAAGTTTCTCGAAAATGTAAGTTTAAAAAAAAAAAATGCTTTTAACTACATCACAAGTTCTTCCGAATCAACGAATGGTTGAGTGTTGTGATAGATTTCCGGTTTCCAGGAAGCCAACTCACCAATCAGCGGAACTCACAGTCGAGAACTTGTGACGCGACGGGCGGAATAATTTCAAAATTACAACACTTGGAAAAATCATGGCGCTGATAATACTGTACGTAAAAAAATATTATTTTATATTTTGGCTTAGTTTGATAGTCTCTATTAATAAATTTCAAAATTAAAAAAACACTGATCTTCCTCATTAATTATTTTTTACTGGTTAAATTATTATTTATTTCACATTTAAAGTATTTAGGTTTTAATTTTATGGAACACTCAATTTTTACATCGTTGGTTGCATATTCTTACTAGGCAAATGCAAGGTCTGAAAAATTTTTTTTTTCTTCTGGATCAGTTGGTTCAACATTGTTTTAGCTTGTTCAAATATTTGTAGACAAGGACTGAAGTTATCCAAATAAGCGTATTTAAACAAAACGCTGAACATTTTACAGAAGAGAATATGGAAGTCACGGCATTAACACGGCTAATGACTTGTAATTCGCTGGTTTAAATGGCCTTCTGATACACTGTGTAACATTCACCATTCTGCCGATGTTTAAACATCGATATTTTTATAATTCTTTCATGTAATGTTTTATTTTTTCTTTAAAGAGCTGAAACGAATTAAAGCTGATTACTCATAATAGTAAGAAAAATAAACGGATGTTTACCTTAATTATTGGAGATTCCCTTAAAGCGGTCTCAGGTAGGTAACGGGATATATTAAAATGTTCCGGCTTATTTTCTTGAAAGTCTGTGGGTTATTCCTAGAATAAATGCCGAGTTGTCTAATGAACATCTCATTAGGCTTATATTACCGAAATATCCTCTGTTTGGGGGTGTTTCATATTGGCTAATCTTCCCTTGAGACGGTATTGACTGTCGCATGCCGCAGGCTTACCCCCCGAGGATGCACTAAGGGATGCAAATTATCATCTTATTTGGAGATCTTTGGGTATTTTCTCACAGTTTGACCTTTCCGACTGTAATGCTGGGAATTCGCAAAATATTTTATTTTTAAATCTGTACATACTCCCAGATGCACAAGTAAATAAACAGAGTATTATAAATTATCATAAATAGGTAAGCAGATTGTAAAAGTATTTTTTAGTTACTTTTGTATCACGACAGAGGTATATCTCCTCATCATCAAAACTTTTTATCCCCACCGAATGGTGCATAGGGTACTACATTCGTACCTTCACCAACTGCAGCATATCTTAATCATGTTTGGTACATGAAGGTGAGATAATCAGTATTTCGCTTCAGGTGTGAGTTCAGGGACTATATAAAGTATCATTTAAACAGTTTTCCAAAATGACTTTTTTTTTGTAAAAAATAAATTAAAAATAAAATTAAATTTTAAGCGATCATTTTCAACGAATTGTAAGTAATCACAACGAGAAAATTATAATTAATTTGGGGTAGATTGGGGTTCAAACTTCGGATCTTTGATCCGTGAATCCACGACACTCACTAGCCACGGGATTATAACCCGATTCCATGCATTTCATATCAACCATGTCGGGAATCGAACCCAAGACCTCTAGTAAGGTAGGCAAACGCGCTGAACATTATAATGTAAAGTAGTATACTACTAGGCGGATCATTAGATCTCACGGTGATTTACCTACCATGGAAAACCATTAAAAAAAATTGTAATTTTTTCTGGGCATTATATTTAGAACTCAGAACCTTAGTTTATGAGAAAATAACTTAGCCATTAGATCAAGGCGCGGGGGTCGCATATTAAAAAAAGCACACTTATCTCAACAAATAAATGTACGGATGTTAGACATCAGCAGCCTAATCATACCCTCTTATCCACAGCTGATTGTGCATAGGGCACTAAATTGGTAGACCAAATGCAATGTATCTTAATAATCATGTGTCATTTAGGTAAAGTCATAAGTTGTACGCTTCAAGTGCCTGTCCAGGGACGATGGAATATTGAAGTGTATGACCAACTTCAAAACCAATATTTAATGATGACCTTTCCAGGAATCCAACCCGAGACTTCAAACATGGCAGGTGATCGCGCCAACTACTAAACTACGAAGCGGACTTATTTCAACTAAATTTCTCCAGGGTTTTAAACCTGAAAGCAGCTATCAAGTCGAAAACATTCGTTCAGTATTTTGGTTATATTTTAGACATATACTCGTTCATCCGCCTGAGCAAGGATAAAAAGAATTACTAAATCTTATTCAATATTTGTAAATAAACACTTATCAACATTTCTATGTCTACCAGTTAAGAGGCGTATCCGTTTCTTCGTCAGAACGCCAATTAAACTAACGTGCAAAACCTGCTACGCACCTTCACCTTCAATGTTATATAACATTTAGTCAAATATTTGACCATAAAGTTAATGCTTTAAATATTAAAAATTATTTATTTAAATATTTTACATGTCAGTAAAAATAATGGAATAGATACAAACAATTCATAATCACCCTAAAACAATAAATTATAATTTTAGATAAAAAAAGATAAAAAAGTTAAGCTTACCAATCAGATTCTCAAAACAATTTGTACAAGGGTTTAAACTGTGCTTTGAGTAACCTGAAGAAATAAAAGAAATGAAAAGCCCTGAAATACTTCATCATTATCATTATCATCATCATCATCATTTCCTTTAAGCACCTAATGTGCATAAGGCACTGCATTGGTACACCAATCGAAGTGTACCTTGATAACAAAAATGGTGATATGAAGATAAGATGATCAGTCTTATGCTTCAGGTACCAGTACCGGGACTATGAAATATTCTGGTTTGAAAACAATCTTTCAAATAAATATGTTATATAAACCAAGTCGGTATTGAACCCTAGACCTCTTGCTTGGTAAGCAAGCGCGTTGACTTTTACACCATAAGGCTGACTAATAAATACTAGTAATACGACTAATAAATGAAACGTTTCAAATCAGTTAAAGAAAACACGTTAATAATATTTTTTTACATAATATATAATGTTATAAAAAATTACGTTGCTTCTTACGATGCTAGGAACTATTTAAATAGGGAATTAAAAAAATAATACTTTACCTGTGTATTCTTATCTAATCACATCTTTTAATTACGCCTATTAAAAATATTAATTGTTTTCCTGAATTCTTTTATCAGTTTTCAAAGATAAATCCTTATCAACGACTTATCTTCTTTAACTTATCGTATTTAAGATGAAATGAATGCACACTTTCTATTTTGACTCGAATAGTCTGGAGCTTTCCATTACAATAATAATATAATAGATGATGTGTCGATAACTCGTTTATCAACTGTCCTAATGGAAACGTAATGCTTTAAGTAAATTGATAACAGTAGTTATTTTACAGCTTATGCATACTATTTTTCGCAGTAAAACCGTTGTCTGACTTTGTAAACAACTCGGATTTGTTTTTAGAAAGTTTATAACAGACTCGCAACTTGTCGTTTCTTGCCGAGTCATTGTCGACATTGAAAATATATTGCAATAGGAAGATAACGTAATGATATTTAACTGATAACAATGATAACATTATTTCAGCACCCTACAACCCCTTGAGTAAACATCTGTATAATGCTGTAATCTAGGTAATAAAAATCAAAATAGTTTTTTTTGTCATTGACTTTTCCAATCTAAGTAAAAATAAAAATAATCGTGTTTTTCTTTTTTAATCATTGGCTTTTGTAATCAACATAAAAAAGATCTGGATTATTTATTTTTTGAATTTAATTAATTTATTTATTTTAAACTTTAAGTAAAAAAAAAAGTACTTTGGCGGACGTAATGCTAAAAGCAATATCTTCCAGCCAACCAAAAAACAGACTGGTAAAAGAAGATTGTAGTATTCTTAAAAATAAAAATTGATCTTGTTTTTTTAGTCATTGAATTTAGTAATTTTATGTTTTTTTAGTTATATGCCAATATTTAAAAATTCTAAAAAACTACGAAAAACAATATAAATCGGGTTGTGGTCCCGTGGTTAGTGTCTCGGACTCACGGTTCAAAGATCCGTGGTTCGAATCCCATTTTACCCCAACTTGATTCCCATTTTCTAATAGTGAGTTATTTAGAACTCGTTGAAAATGGCCCTCAAAATTGAATATTTGGGTGAATCATAAAAACGCAAATATTTCTTTTTCCATAAAAAAAAAAACTTTTGCTGTTGTCATTTCACATTATGTAAATAATAATAATAATAGTTTTTTTAAAATTACGTTTCCGCAATACCTTTTGAGGTTTTAATTATTAATTTTCCATAAAAGCATAATAAACGTGTGAAAAAATAAATAAATTAAATAACATTAAGAAGTTTATTAATTTAACTTAAATTTGTCTTTTTTGCTTACCGTAACACTTGATTTATTGTTTGCTTTACAGAATTTATTTCATCAGCTAATATCGTTGCATTTTTTGTTTATATGTTTACTATTTTTTCTTGCATACCTTTGTTATTATTATTTTTTTTTTTTACACTGTAAAACTTTTTACTATATCCTTTCTAACTAATTTCACATATTTATATTCTGTGTTTATTATTTAATATGTTAGCATGTATTTCATTTTAATTTTTTGTAAATGCCTTTTGGGCGTTAATGAACAAAATAAATAAATTAATAAATAAATGTTTCTTGTGAACCATACTGGAAATTGAACGCGAGAGCTCTTTCATAGTAGACAATTTTTTATTACATGCCTATATTTAATAATATTATATTTAGATGCAGACGTGTTTATTTATATGGCGGTCAGCACATAAAATTAACACCTTTATCTTGCTTGATTTGAGCCTCTCCTATTGGTCAGATTTTAAGCATAGGTAAACGCCGTGTTTTCCATAATATTACGCTGTAAAACTGACCGAGTCCGCATTACAATGCAAAATAAACGGAGTTATCGTTGATTGTCTGTAAAGCAAATTCGTTTTTAATAAATGTATAATATCTTAAAATTTTTTCGACGTTAATATGTAATTAAAAATTATAAAAATTTACACAACTTCGTTCAGAACTTTATATTTTACATTAAAGACTTTGTTATCGGGGCTCTGGAATTTCATTACTCTCCTGTTAAATACTTTTATACTTTAATGTTTAAACCTGATACTATATACTTAAACAAATTAATTACTTACAAGAAATATTTGTCAGCGTTGTAAACGTATCACAATAAGTATCACAATTATTATTTTTTAATCTAAGCGGAACCTTCATGATTCGCATGTTATTTTTTTTAAACATTGGCTTTCTTAAAATTTACTTCTTTATCAATTTAATCCAATATATAATACAAATACATAGTTTACAGAAAAAAATGTGTATACAATAGGTACATTCAATGTAATTTCCTTTTTATTTATGGATGTAGCCACTCCACTGGCCCCCAAGCATGTTCCGGAGTGTCAGTGTATTATTTATTTTTTACAAAATAGTACATACTTTCACATCGATTATTGTGTAAAAATTCAGAAGAAATATGAAAAAAGATTCTAAAACATACCTACATTCATAAAATGAGAAAGGATTTTCAAAAAATTTAAATTATATTCTGATATATGAAACATATTCCTCAGCTTCCTGTTTAGTCTTTTTTGTAATCCATTTATGGACTAGAGTTTTGAAAACATTGTTCTTTTTTTTAAATATTTCAATTTCGGTGGCCATTTACGAGCTGTTGAGTTGGCAATCAAGTTAGGGTTTGAACCTCGGACATCAGATTTGTGAGTTTGCAGCACTGGTCACGGGACCACAACCCGATTCATATATATTTTTTCATTTACGTTGAAAAATAAATTAATAAAATGTATGGTATGGTAACAATTTTGTGAAATTTGCATTTATTTTGAAAACGAATCAATTTCAAAATGCACAAAACAACAATTAGGAGCTTATATCCTGAATTATGGAGGAGATTAAAATTGTTGAAATATTAGAATAATAAAAATTAATGCATGGTAAATATTTTTGAAATCCAACAAGTATTTAAATATTGGAAATTCGAAAAGTAAAATTGGCTTAAATATTTACGTGTACTTCTTATTCGTCAAAAAGCAAACATTACATTATTATTTATAATCCGATATAAAATTTTGGCGTTTGGTCGCGAGCCAAGCAGCTGTGAACAAAATTTCTCTACAGCATCTGCTTAGATACCGATCCGTCCTTGCCGTCCAGGGGAAATAAGTCCCTATGCTCATGTGTTACACGCCCTATATTGGTTCATTTTTCGCGTCCCTACAAAGGACTTTTTCATACGTATTTACCTAAATCCCATCCCTTGTTGAGTAGAGATTTTTATTAGACAGTTTAATAATAGATTTCCTCACAGGTGGGTCGCAAAATACGTGCATCTTTTTCATTATTTAAAAATATTTTTGCTTACTTGTTCATTTTTTAAACATTTTCAAAATATAAATATAAGTTAGATTATTATCTTAGAGCACGACATCGAGATACATTTAGTACTATTCTATGAATATTTAAGGAATAAGTTGATAATTTGTCCATGGATTTACCATTGAAATACTTTGCCTTAAAACTATCTTCCGAAAATATAATTTACGTGCTCGAGTTCGATTCCCAATAAATTTGGTAAGAAAAATAAATATATTAATAAAAGATGTTCACTGACTGCATTGCCTTATTGCTTTCTTGGGTTGGGATCTGAAGTATTAGACCGATTACTCTGGAAGTTGATGTATCAATAAAGTTCTTGATGCGACATTTGGATGTAAAATGATAAAACGATCATGCGC
The DNA here is from genome assembly GCF_059751315.1 of Micrasema longulum. Classification (NCBI taxonomy): domain Eukaryota; kingdom Metazoa; phylum Arthropoda; class Insecta; order Trichoptera; family Brachycentridae; genus Micrasema; species Micrasema longulum. The sequence goes on from NW_028277234.1 coordinate 263,121, forward strand.
TGCTCACTGATTTGCCTAAATTATCTATATTTATATTTTGATGAAATCTAGGATCTAATATTGTATAAAGGTATGCTTATACATGTATAAATATTATAATTAAAACTACTTTATAAATTATAAAGAGTATAAATTTCATTTTTTAATCCCGATTAGAAAAAAACCTGTAAAAATTACTAATAAATATACCAATAAAGATTTTTTGTTTCCCTGCACTTCTGTTTACCTATACATTTCTATTGATATGATTTAAACCTATTCCTAAGATCAGGCACCGCCCATATAGGAAGTATAAGTGGAAAATTTGTTTATAATTTTGTATTTGTGATTAAAAAAACATACTTAAAAAAGTCATATTCACTTCAGTAAATTATTAGCAGAATATTACCTATGCAACGAAAAGAAATTTCTACATTAATTTCATAACCATAAAAATGAATAGTTTTTAATCACTCTGTAGTTAAATTATTATTATTATGAGCAGGTAGTACAGGCTGGTTGTTTTAATTGTACCCGATTTGGTACATCGGTACAGGCGGCTGTTGACTGCTCCTGTTATCAAAGCTACCCCTAGCATGTGCCAAATTTAAGGCTGGTTTTTCTACCCAAGTTTACAGATTTTTAATTACGTTTTTCTCTTCATGTAATAAATTCGATTTGACCCATGTGATAATTGAGGGAATTGGAAGCAAACTTAGAAATCTCCATTGAAGGAGTTACTAAGCTACTTGCGAAAAACTATAAAAATAGAATTGTAAGATTTCTAATTACGCTTCACTAACTCAATGGAGATTGCTTAGTTAGTGGTGTCAAGTAGTATAGTTAAATCTGGTTTCGAAAGATTTAGAGACGGTTTTGAATTACGCTATTATTTAAATAGGTAGGATTTTATTTATAGTTTATTTTTGCATCAATAAATTTTTTCCGTTTTTGCTGGAGATTTCTAAGTTTGCTTTTAATACCCTCTGTTGTGTGCTAGTTATTTTTTGATTTTGGTACATTTTTTGCACTAGAATTAAAGAGTAGACATGCAGAATTGGTATTTTAAACTTCACTCCTTGAGTGTAAAACCTTAGTATGTGCAAAAAAATGGAGGTTTATAATTTAAAAAAATCATAGGTTTATGTCTTAATTTAAGCTTACTTTTCTTTTACTCTTTTAATCTAGTTACATATGTAATTATTTTGCATTTCAACCTTCACAATGAGAAATTTGCACTTACTTTAGTTTAACACTCAGGTAACGATATTACAAGATATTTTTTTTACATAAGTATTAACACAATGCGTGTCTCAATAATTAAATATGATCGTCTATATTTTGGCGTCAATAAACGCATGTAAAACCCTTTTTAAATAAAAACTGTTATTTAACTAAACAATTTTATACAATATTTTGTCTATGTCCCTGCAAATAAAGTTTAGTAAACCGAATACTCATAGTTCTCTGAGATAAATAGTAAGTGTTCTTGGCGCGTTTGCTACTCTCAAGTAAAAGTCCTTAATTTGAAATCGACTGGGGATAAGTCTACTTTATAGTGTAGTCCGTTTGCCTACCATGTTTGAAGTACCGGGTTTGATTACTGGTCTGATTAAAAATTTGGTTTGGACGTTGTTTTTTATTGCAATATGTCATTTCAAGTTTTGATTACCAATTATGTAATAATTTTACTATGGTAATGATGAAGAATGACAATATCCGTAATAGAATATGCATTTCTTTGATCTCTTTGCCATTAACACAGTGTGGGATGAAGATGGATTGTCATGGCTTATCTCGAAATCTTGTATGTTGATTAAGTTCTTGAATATATTATATACCATTATTTCATTGCTGTTATTTGTCTTTGCCACACAGTTTTATGTTTTTTTATTTAAGTTTCTTGTAGGAATATTCCTTCATATAACTGTTGTAAATAAGCTTCTCACGTAATTTACCAAACTCATGATGAAGAGGTCAATGAAAGTAGTTGAGTTCAATCAATTGAAATCATGGTTAAAAAATTTAAATTTTCAAAAAGTGACTGGTTTATTGAAAAAATAAATAAAAGTGAAATTGACAGGACGCTCGGTCTTTAAAATGGTTTTCTTGTATGTGAAAGGAGTGCTTTCACTGCTATATCACACTTTTTCTGGGCTAGCACCTGAAACGTAAGACTGATCACCCTCATCACCCTCATCCTCATCATTGCTTTTCTGCACCTACTGGTGCCATAGAGCACTGCATTGGTCCACCGATCGCAGTGTAATTGATAATTTTTGTTACACAAATGTAAGATTATCAGTCTTACGCTTCAGATACCAATCCAGAGACTATAAAATATTATAGAGGAAAAATACCTTTTGTAATAAATATTTCTTTTCAACCGCGTCGGGAATCGAATCCAAGACTTCTACTCCACGAAGCCAACGTACCTTACCTTCATGTATAATATTGCTATGTTAAAATATTTAATGTTACTACTTTTTATTTTATTTTATAAAACGTAATTTAATTATGTATTGTTTTTTTAAAAATTATTTTAGTCGTTTATAAATTAATAAATTAAAACGTAAAATCTGTGCCTATAAATAATAGGGACCGCGCTCCACAGGCATGCGCTTTAGAAAGTACCTAATATTATTGCCAGGTGTGTGATTCAGGATTTACTTTTATTTTTAGGGACTTACTTACCTTCCTACCCACGTGGGGTTCAAAAGGAACAAGGGCACACGTTAGCAAAAATATAAAATTAAAAAGTGTTTGCATTATTGAATAATTCATGACGGTACATTTAAAGCTGAATTAAAAGTTTTTACTATACCAGCGTTTTCATATTTAATATTCATATTAGATATTAGCATTTTATGTTTCATTTATGATCCAATATTTTCATACCGAATGAGGCATTCGGGATAGTGAAAAAAATTGATATCTAATTAGCTACTGCGCAAAGATTTATGTGTAAGAAACAGATACCATCACATCTCGTTCCTTTGTACATCTGATGGCACATAGGGTACTGAATATGCACAATAAATGCATTTCATCTTGATCATCTGTTACACGAACATCATCATCATCAGATCATCAGCATTACTCTTCGGGATTTTAAAATATTTCAGTCTAAAAATAGTTTTTAAACCAAAATAACCCTACACTACGAGGTGCAATGTCCTTACCTGATTACCTGACCTATCTTTTACCCGAGAGTAGCCATGTGGTCAAAAACATACATTTTGGATTTTGAATATATTTCACATTCAGACTGTATTCTTTACATAAATTTATCTCTGATGCAACTAGCATCAAATTCATCATCATAATATGAAAGATGTTTTGCACCAGCGTGCGATTACGAACGGTATTCATCGGCTCATATCAACGCGGTATAAACTAACATCGATATTTATGTACAAAAATGTGTATATTTGTATAAAAATTCAAATAATCTTCGTCGGCAACCTGTTATTGAACATGTTTAGAAAAAAAAAGTAAACATATTCTATTTCTTACAGAAAAAACCTAATTTTACTTTGTAGGTAGAATTAAATATATAATTTTAACTTCCCACTAGAGTATGAGCCCAGGACGAATTTGTACCACCAGGAAGCAAATACTTAAACACTTACATAAAAAGCTCCTGTTTTGTACAGAATCAATAAAAAAGGATAAAATCAAAATTTACTAATGATAAATTTAATTGTAATAGTTTTGTGGTCTAACAATCAGCATGTATGCGTACGATCCATGGGGTTTCAGGTTTATCCACCGACATGGTTGGCATGAAATATTCATTTTAAAAATGCGTTTTTATTCTAAATATTTTATAGTACTATGATTGGCACGTAGAACTGATCATTTTTTCTCCAATTAGCGCTTTTACCTTCCAGGGCACCTTTAAACTAAAAAACATGGGATACATTAACATTGTTATAATTGTTTAATGACAAATTATTTGTTTTACATATTGTTGATTCCCCTTCATTCTGCTGCGGATATGCTAATAAGTATTTTTAAAACATCCTGTACGCTTGTCCCCTTTCTCCTCTCTATGATTACCGAATGGAGCTTCTCGCTTTTACCCGTGGCCCCCTTATAGGTCTTGACAGATCTGGTGGCTTCTAAAAAGAATTTACAGGCTTTTAAAAAGTTTTGTAATCATTTCGACAAATTGATCATGTCAGTTTAATCCCGGTCAGGGAAGAATATACCTTCTTTTTTTTTTTAATCCAACGAAGTTCATATTATGTACTTTTGGATTATTATCTTTCAGCAAAATAATGCTAAGGCCACCAGATTACAAAAAGATCATCAGGCAGCTTTTCTTTTACGGTAACGATCAACATTTTCATGTATGTAGGCACCGCCAAGGAGACTTAGGCGGGGAGGGAGAAAAAGCCAAGCTGTTAGAATTGTTGATACAATAATATTTAATACCTAAGGCGAAAACGCTAATGGTTACATAAATAAATGGAAGTGTACAGAGTATTTTTAATTTGTAACTTATATATTAAAAAAAAAAGTTACTGCAAAATTACAATCGAATTCCATCAAGAATTGTTAATAAATAACATAAATCGAAAATGCAAATGTTATAAAAGACTCTACAAGTTGCAGTGGGTAGGTAACTAGTACCGACTGATACTTGTAAATAGTAAACTTGTTAAAAAAATAAATCAGTCGATTAAGATAATTTTTAGTCACCACACGAGGAAATAAATTGATTTTTTATCTTCTTTTTTCCTTATTTACATGTTGACTTCCGGCAGGGTTTCTCTCCACACTTCAGAAAAACTTACGAGCCGATTGTGCTCGCGCATGTTCTGTGAAAATAATTTATTGAGATATAATTAATTCGCGAGAAAGGAGACTTCGCAGGTCTCCGGCCAAGTATGTCCTCTTTTTTCCACAATAAATAGTGGATTTCTCAAAGGGATTTTTATCATAAATAGCGGATTTATCGTAACAAACGCGGCCTTTGGATACGGAAATATTTGATTTACGGTAATGCGACAAGTAATTGTAGGAAATTGGAAAGATTATACAAGTTTTAAAATTATAAAGAATTTTATAACAGGAAAAAAACATGTATTTCAAATAAAAAAAATAAAAATAACGTTAATAACTTTTAGTTGAATTTCAAATTTAAAAATTATATGTATAATTTTAAAATGTAGGTCTCCACGAGAAATAGAACCAGAATTCTGGACGAGTATTTTCGACTTCATGGCTGCTCTGATGTTGCACAATAATGTAGTAAAACTATGGTATAGTTGTTTTCTTAGGCACGTTAGTTTTATATTTACGTGCAACTACTGTGGTTAACGTGTATAGTGGGATTTACATGTTAGTTTGATTGGTGTCTTGACGAAAAGATTAATAAAAATTATTTAGTATAATAATCAAACAAACAATCAAACGATCATGCCGTTTTCCCGTAATGATGGGCAGAGAGGTTCCCCTATCACTTTGTCTTTGCATACAGACCTCGATTTTTGACAGATCAATCTTCAAGTATTTGTTGGATTTGGTAGTGCCATGTCTTTCTAGGTCTTCTCCTTATTCTGCATCCATCAACAATCACATAGTTAATAAAATAAACAAGCCGTGGCGCAGTTGGTTAGACAGCTAACTGTAAAATTAGCGTCGCGGGTTCGATTCCCGCCAGTTGCAAGATTTTTTCTCAACCGGTCTGGGTATTGTGGTGTATTTTTCATCACCTCCTTCCATATCCCCTCTACCCCACCTGCTAACATGCCTCTAGACAGAGACTTAGCGGGCTTTTCCTTTTTAGATTAAAAAAATCCTTTTAGTCTCTTTTGCTGTCCATTCGCTTTACATGTCCAAACCAATACAGCACTTATTTTTCGAGTTTATCGATAATTCTCATCTTAGCCTTACATAATGCACGGATTTCGACATTTGTGCAGCTACCGTACATCGCTTTACAAAAAAATCGCTTGAAAGATCGCATTTTGACGGCATTCACCATACTTTATTATTTTTTTTCAAATTCTATACTTCCTTCCCATACACAACGGTCAACACCAGAATTCCACTGTAATAGTTGCGCCTACTACAACAGCTAAACATTCAATAAAATATTTGGCCACAAAGTTAATGCTTCTGGCTTTAAACATTAATTATAATTTTTGATATATTTATCAACCTGTAAAGATGAAAAGGAAAGTGAAAACAAGTGTGTAAGCTATCTTAATCGATCAGATTAATCTGGTAAATTCGTTTAATCGCATACTTTCTTCCGCAATAAAACACTCGGCGGTACTATTTCATAGCACAAAGGAAAAATTGTATTGCATTCTTACTCAAAGGGAGAATGCGGAGGTCAGCTGAAGAAAAATCCAAGATGGATGTGTGATTGATCACTGATTGCCTGGTGCGCTATTGAAATCCCAATTCAGCATTACTTCATTCTTTTAATTATTAAGGAGAAATTATTTTATTAATCACTCTACAACGGTATCGTTTTTTGTGGTAAGTAAAAGAAGGTTAAAAGTTCGCCTAATGATTATATTCAAATGATGACCCGGTATAAACTAATAAAAAGTAATCAAGAATGCCTCTTTTTTAATGTCTGTTTTCAATGTCTAGATATAAACAATTTATTGAAGTATCAAGAATAACCGTAAAATAATTTGTATTCAGTAACACAGAAACCGAAAAAGGTTAGACCTGGTATTTTTTCGAATTGGAAACAATATTTTGAAAAATACGCCAATATTTAGATGGGATTCAAATATTATAATGATATAATTATCAGCGCGCTAAAAACAAGTTTTAATTCATAATTTTCGGATTTAAAAACGAGCACCTACAAAACGGATCGTAGTTGGCGTGACGTCACTTTGACATAGGGCGCGAAACGTCTCGTTTTCAGTAAATTTAAAATATGCTTATTTTCAACCATTACCAATCTCTTCGGTATAATTTAATACAGATGACGCCTTATGTAACGCGAATTTTAAATCGTGTTCTAAAAATTATCGAACAACATTGCTGTGCAAAAAAAGAACTAACCGTTTCTGCCGTTTACTCTGAATTCAAAACTGTTTGCCGCGCCCTTCCGCACTGATTCACTTTTCCTTAGCATATACGAAAATAAGCACTATTTCCCATCAAATACAAGATAAGCTCCGGAACCTATGTTGAATGAAACACAAGGCGGGTGCTTAGTGCCACATCAGTATTTACATATTTATTATGTATGGGACCTAAGCTAATTGCAACAGTTATTTGAAGAAACATACTCGTATGTACGAGAAACTGAAAGAAAAGCTATTTAGCAATCACAAACAAGGACAATAAAATTGTGGTATGTAATATATAAGACTTTGGGCTAACCCATGCCAATGTATTTTCACCCCACAGCTAAAGAAGTCCATATATTTCAATATTACCAATAGAAAATTTGTCCGATTTCGCACGGAAATAATAATAATACCGCTATCATTGCAATTGATTGTTTATAAAATCAATATAAAAAAGTTTTAAAAAAGGTATTAAAATACATGTAAAATCTTTTTTTTGTTTAGTCTTTGAAGCATCTTTGTTACTTATTATTATAAAACTATGTAAATAATTTTTGGTTGCGAATTATGTGGGTTTGCATTGTTCAAATACTGTCACAACCTCTACATACTTTGTACCCACAACCACTGTTCATTTATCACCCTAGTATCCTTTGAACACCCGCTACAATAAGACCTCGTGTCGCGTATTGACTGTTTATTTTGTTGAACGTGTGCTGCATCATATACTTTGTTTACGCCAACTGCCAGTGTTGAGTTCCAGATTGGAGGACTCTCCTTATATTGGTGCCACTTGCAAGTGATAAGTCGGACCACAGCAATTTCATCAAGAATGAATCAGGTTAGTGGTATTTATTGATCCATCTTGTTTGTTGGGGTTATGACCGATTGACACTGCATATCGAGGGTATTCACTTATCGAATTGAAATTAAAATACAGTCCACTCCACTAAATAGTATCGTAGTAGCCCTAGGGCTTCGCCCCTCGCAATCCACGAGGGAATTTGTTTTGCCACTAATTTTAATAAAAGATACGTCGAGAAGCAAGTGTGTAAGTACATAGTAAACAGTACACAATTGTGTAGGAACGTGCACTTCAGAAGGTATCCTATGCTCTTTTTTATGTTCATTCCTTGTGACGGCATAAGGAAGGCATGGAAATTATGCCTGACTATTACTAGTCTGTGAACAGCCTCCATCCACGTGTAACAGTCACGTGCTGCTTGCTGCTTTTTAAGCATTACTAAGCTGCTTAATTTTATCTGTTGATGTCAAGGCGACTATGTTATTTTAGCAGATTCCAAGTTTATGCCAGATTTTAAATTTACGAATATAATAGTTTTTTGCTGGCTATCAATTTTTTTTCTCTAGAATTAAGTCCAAAAATTCAAAGATCCTCCTTTTCTTTAATATGTATTCCAACAAACAAAATTAATATAAATTATTATAAAAACGACCCATGTAGTGTAGACAATATGTCTTACACATAGTTAAGAGTTAACAAATTACAATCTGTGGAGTATGCAAGTTTTACTGCTCTTAAGGATAAACATTGTAATGTTAAGTTTCTCAATAAATTAGATGTTGAGTAAGCACTGCATTTTCCTTACAGGACCATAGATCCTTAACTGGTTCCTGGATTTTAATTTATGTCTTAGTATTGAATTTCTTGTGGCTAATTTAAGTATGATAATACTTTTGGTTTCAATTAAATTGTGTTATTTATAAAACAATAAGTAAATTTGCCTTAAATTTTTATCTAAAATATTACTATTTTTATGTTGATTGCCTTATAAAATACAATAAAATATTCGTTTTTACTAAATCCTGGCTGATAAACATTACGGAAACTAAATGTACTACAATATATTTTTTTGAAAACCTTGTTGTAGCCAAGAACCTGGGCATAAAAGAACCATGCAAAGCCACCATCTTTAACTTTATTAACCCAGCAATGTTTTGCTATTGCTATGTTCGAATATACACTGGTATATAAATGATCACAATACAAAGTGTGATATCAATTATTGTATTTTGTTCAAATTAGATATGTACATATACATAACTATTGTTATATTTCAGATTACATAAATTTGGACGATATACGGAGACAGAGAATTTTGATAAATACGTATTTAAACATTGTTTTCCTGCCACTTTCTCGCAGATACTTCCACAATACTACGCAAAAAGACAACTGCATTTTGAACCTTTTGTCCATTTCGTTGTTTTTTTTAGATAGATTAAAAGAATTAAATTTTCTTTTTTGTTTTTTTTTGTATTTTTTAAAAATTGTTATCATAATTGTAAACCTTAGTTCTAGTTCCCATAATAAACAATTATCAACAAGAAAAAACAAAACAATAGGGATACGCTAATATAAATATACAATGGAAATACAACGAGAAAATATGGAAATACGTTTGTACGAAACGAATGTTGTTTGTTTACATTAAATTACAAATGGTTTATATGCAAAAAAAAAGTATTGCGAACGCAACCCTGGTAGGTCAATGTTTAATAACACATTTACCCTCCTAACTTTTTTGAAGATTAAATTGATGATTTTTCGAGCAATAAAAATGTCCATCGTAAAGCAAATCATTTTAAAAGAAGAAACCGTACGTAAATCTGTCCAGTATATATTTAGTCTATCGTGGGCACACATACAATCATTGCCTTTTATATATCATATATCATTATATTATATATCATACATAATATCATCTATTGATATATTTTACACGCCCCTTAATTTATTTTAAAATAAATTGATTAAGGGGCGTGCAAACTAGACTCATTTTTTCCGGCTGCGATACGATCCTACTTGCTATTTAACTATGCTCACACTTACTCCCACACAAATACACACAAACAAACCTATACACTAACTCTCATACAAATACAGATTAACACACTCTTTTGTTGTACCATATTTTAATATGTATGATTTTTATTTAGAAACTTCGCTGGTCTGTTCTTAAACCGTATTTTTTTATGTTACTAAATAATTGTCGACTGTTTGTTGTTTCTGTAAAATAAATAAATATAGGTATTATAAAATAAGAAATATTTTTTATTATTTAGTATTTATAAAAAATGGTATTGAGAACATCACCTGTGATGAGTAGTTTTAAACTGTTTGTATGATTATATTATTTAGGTACCTATAGAATATAAAAATGTCTTAGATTGTAGATTCTAATACATCTAGAGAAGATCGTTTGGTCAGTTTCTACCTCTTTATTTACGACCCTTTGTAAGATTTGTGACCGATTACTAACAACATGTTACGAGATTATACAGTTTCGTACAATTCGCTCTTCGGAGAATACCTACTATTGTGTAGTCTTGCAGTGATTCGAGTCAGTCAAGATCGATTAGTATTTTTCCGGATAGCGCAGCGCCATATTGAGCGACCCTTTCCGGATATTTCATTGTCTAGTGTCACTATACCAACGAGATACTGTGACTCGACTCGTATTTCTTCCATGTTCATCGTATAACAGAAACATTCTTAACTGAACATAATCTACAAAGGCACCTGATCAAAATAGTAAGGTAAATTACAACTTTCCAATTTTTTACTATTTCGCTTTCGACAATCTGTTGTATATTGAATAAATATTAAAGTAATTACTTGTTCGGTAGGAATTTACCTTTCGAGCTGAGGAGAGATTTTGCTATTAACACTGCAATAAAAATGTCCATTTAGTATAGATCGAACTCCATCGAACAATACAAATACTTTAAAAAATAAACCAAAGATTTTTCTGAAAAGTACTTTGAGATCGTTTATTTTTTATTTAAAATATTTTGCTGATTTATATCCCTTTCTATTAGTGTGATGGGATATAATTGTGCAATATTAAATTAAGTATAGGTTCTATCACATGTCGTAGTTCAGACTTGTTTACGACCTTCTCCAGTCAGACCTGCCGCGTTGTGCTGTAAAGAAAAACCGTCGAAGCTTTAAGCTGATAAAACAAGATTAATTGTAAAAAATGAGCCGATTGTTTGTTCTATGCGATATTTATTGGCAAGTTAGTTAAACCATCTCTCAATTTACAACTCTATATTGTTATATTATCATGTCAGGAATATTACAAAAGTATGTGAATTTGCAATATAAAGCGAATAAATAATTAATTTCATCATATTTAAGTGATTTGCATTTATAAATGTATTTTTTTACCAATTTTTGGAGGTTGGTAAAGATAGTACAGTATTTGATATTAATCATTGAAACTTTGTGGTTAAAATACTTAAAATAAAAATTTTGCTAAAATCGAAAGTTTTCCAAATTCAAGCCATTTTTAAAATTACTATATTTAAATAAGGGGGAATAAAAGTTAATACCTGCACCAAAAAATCACACTTAGCCACAAACTGCTTTTTTTAGTGGATTCTTATAAATCATCTATACAAAAATATTATTTAGATATCTGATTATCAATATTTTAATCAACAAACAAAAACTTATTACAATCAATATGAAAAAAATATTTGTACCCTGTATAAAAAAAGGTTACTTTTAAAAATATTTACGTAGAATAACTATACTAAGTTTATTTCGTTATTCATTTTTTTTAAATGCAACATTGTAAATTTATAAACAAGCTGCGTGCGCATGTGCAGGTTCAGTAATAACGCGTTAATTGTATTAGTATTAGTGACAAAACAAAACAAACTATAGAAATGTCAAGTCAGGGAATCTAACGAAATCCAAGTCGATCAAAATTTATAATGATGAATATTTATTGATGTATTGATTGATATCTGTGGTGTTTTACACTTAGAGTTTGTTATAAAAGAACAAATTGTAAAAAAAAGATATTTCCTGGGCGTCGAGAGACTTTTGAAAGATGTAAATTTTTAATGCAAAAAAAAACGGTTTCTGTTAAAACGGAACATTTTCTAAATTGCAGCCATTTAAAAAAAATATTATTTCTCAAATTGCTATATTTAAAAAAAGGTAAACAAAAGTAGACACACACCAAAAACGTAACTATCAAACTTCAATAACAATTATTTTTTTAAATTTTGAATAATAATTATGTTTGAAATATTTTCATTTCTTTTTTACATATATTTATTTCCCATAATAAATTGAAATTTTACATTTGTAAATTAAATTTGGAATTTTTAATTTTTTTATAACCTCTGTATATGTAAAAGCCCTTTAGGCTTTAATAAATAAATACAAAGTCACACTTAGCAACATACTGCTTTTTTTAGTGGGTTCTTATCAATCATCCATCCAAAAACATTTTTTAGTAATGTGATTAACAATATTTTATTGCGCAATTAGACGCAAAATCTTTTTAAATATGTTCATAATAAATAAATCGTGGAGTTAAAATGTTCTTTGTCCCTGTACGTTGAAATTTTGAACTTGCTATTCTGATATTAACCGTTTTGATGATACAAAATAGCAAGAACGGTATTACTTGCTTGAACCCAGGGCACGCGTGTCAAGGGTATAACTTTATAGCAGATGTGATGAACCATAAAACTAGTCAATCAATGTGGATGGCAAATACATCCGGACCGGTCTGAACCTATCAACAAATCACAGGAGACCAAAGAGCCGCCAGTGCTAAAGTCTTAAACTCTTTGACGGACCTCTCTGAGTCTGACAACTTCGATGATAAAATACCCGTAAGCAAGTAAGTCACAACCGCAACGTTTGATATAAATCATATTATGACGCATGGATAAGATAATTGCCCTCAAGATGTTTATTGACGTATCTTGTGCATGAACTCTATTCCCATAATGTACAGTTGACTGTTATTTAGAATTGGCAATAATTTTGACTATGAACGAATGACCCAAACCCAGTTCAACATTTAACCCTTTTCTGCCTGACGGGACCTGTGAGTCATGCTAAGTTTATTGGCCTGTATCTAAATATTTATATTGATTTCTTATCGTTTTCTGCCTGATTGTACTTCTAGATGAATTTTTACATCAATTAACTGTTTAATGAACATAATATTATTTTCAAATTTGCGGCATTTAAAACAATACCGATGACATTCCGAAACGTTTGTGTTCAACAATAATACGCTTTTTGCTGATTTTAAACTAGGTAAGTGCTTCAAAGTTTCTTTTATTTGTTGTTTACTGTGTTTATGATCATCATCATCATTCTGTTTCCGCCCCCTAGATGGAGCATATGGTTTACACAAAGAGCCTCCATGCATCTTTATCGACTACAAGTCAGGTTCTCGTCCCGAAGTTCTGACATAAACTGCCGACAAATAGTCAGCAGTGGACATCCAGGACGTTGAAAACCTGATGCTTTGTAAAGAAGGCAAGCGTGGTTAAGACTCTCAGGAGGAATCCGCAATATATTGCCTAGCCAACTGTATCGCTTCCGCTTGACGGCAGTTGTCACCGGAGTTTTCTGCGTCCGTTCTCTTATTACTTCATTGTTCACAAAGTCAAACCGTATGTTTTTTTACATTTACTATTATATTTATGAATAAATTTGGATATTTGTATTAATAATGGCGGCCTCCATGGTGTAGTGGTCAAGACGCTTGACTCACGCACGGAAGGTTCCGGGTTCGATTCCCGGTGAGAACACAAAAAATAAAATGTGATTTTTCTCAAGCCTGGGTGCTCTGTGATGTAATTCACCACTGTAATTAGGCCTCCTGGCCTGTTGTGGTGCAAAAAAAAAATGTAAAAAAAAAAGTAAAAAATGTGTGATAGAGACGCCTTGAGCCATCGCTAAAGGACTGTGTCCTATAAAATGCAGGTTTAAAAGCGCAAGTCGTGAACAACGTCAGATCTGAACAGAGAGGAGAAAGACAAATAATACGTCTATTTCTAATAATGTTCTCTCAGAAAAAAGAAAGTACATCGGCCTGTATTGGCGAATGAAAAAAAATCGATCCTTTTTTTTGCAGCACAACATGCCAGAAGGCTCTATTACAGTGGTGAATTTCACCACAACACCCAGGCTTGAAAACAATCACATTATATTTTGTGAGTTCTCACTGGCTCACCGGGAATCAAACCCGGAACCTTCCGTACGTGAGTCAAGCGTCTTGACAACTACATTTTCAATTGTATAAATGAATATCATACGATTGATAAATATTTATTTTCTAATAAGTAGTTACTGCCTGAAGAGACCATAAAGTCTCATTGTAATAAAACCCGAATAAAAAGCAAAATGATAGTATTTTAACACGCATCTCGTCTTATTTAACTCGTAACCAAACCTAAATAACAAAAAAAACATATACTTTTTTTTTTGAAACTTTGGGTTTGAAAGGGTTAAGCTACCACCATGGAGGTTCCGTTCAAATAAAATGTACCAAGCTTGACGTATGTAGATTATTTGATTGCTTTTTATTCGCATTTTGGCAATTCATGATATTTTTACGCATTATTTAATAAATAGCACGTACATACAATGTATGTAAAAAATATATAGTATAAAAATACGGTGATTAGATGAGAGCCACTTATGGACATAAAATAGAATTATTGACGTAACATATAAAATTCAAAATACGCATAAGATAGTAATGCGTGCATTTTAAAGGTTCAAAATCTATATTCCTATGTTATCTGTGTCCTGGCGGATTATAAATACAGTTCTGTGTGTAAAACTGAACCTGAACCTTAGACTCGATGGCTGCTCTCAGGAATAAATAAATAATAAGTTGATCGAGTGGAGATAAGTCCACCTGGTTGTGCAGTGGTTAGCGTGATTTCCTGCCATTCTTGAAGTCCTGGGTTTGATTTCGTGAATGATGGACGTGAAATATAATTTTTTGTCTGAACTGCAATCATATAAATTTCATCGTTCCTGGAATAGCACATGTAGCGTAAACCTCACCTTCGTGCTGTGGATGATCGAACTACGCTGCATTTGGTTTATCAATACAGTGCTCTATGCACCTCTGGGTGTGGAGAGGGGGGTGATTTTGATGTTTAATAATATCACATAATAAATATTTAAAATTAAAAAAAAAAAAAATTATTCATAAATTTCATAAAAAGTACAAGTTTTTGTAAAATTCTAAATATAACTACTTTTTTATATCTAGTAAATGTTATCACTGTAACTCTCCAACAAAAAAAAAACTAACTCTTGTGCTTGGAGAGTGACTTACACTGTTTTAGTTGTTAATTTATAAGAGTTTATATAATTTAAAATACGAGTACATGAAAAGAAAAATAAATATATGGGATGTATAAAGAAAAAACATAAAACTTATTAAATTTATTTAAATTTATTTATTTATATATTTTCGAAAACTCGGTGAAATGACTTATTAACAATTGAGGAAATACGAGCTTTAGCTCCTAATTTAACTATGACTTTTGAAATATTTAATGATTATAATAAAACTATCCAAATTACAGATGAATCTGTATTATCTTTTCAACCATTAACTGGCATAAATGAACATATAATAAAATAAACAATTTTCGGTAAAATTTGGGCAAATCGTAGAAACGTATATATATATTTTTTTATTATTTTTAATGTGAATTCATTTGCGACGCATCAGGCTTAACGAGTACCCACTGGTTGTTACTTTTTACCTTGTATGACTTGTTTACCATATAAGTTGTTTGGATGTGTTGTTTCTTGTATTGCTACCTGTTCATGAATAATTTGAACCCCAAATCCATACAGGAACATGTCAGCACATTTCACGGTGAGAGGTGCGGTACTTAAAATACTCGTACAATTAGTTATCAATTTACATCATGTTAAAGACTAGTGATGCGATTGAAACTAAGCGTCATAAGTGTCAAGCTAAATAATTATTGCGTTTTTTGTCAAAATGGGCCAAATCAGTTTATTTTATTTTATTTTTTATTTTTTTTATTCAGAAAAAATACAATTATACATAATAATTATTAAAAAAACAACAATTTGTTTTACATAAAAAGACCAAGTTGTTTTATATTGCTTTTTTCATGAAAATCATTTTGTCCAAGTGTAACATTTTATTAACTTTTGGTGCAACGTACCCTAAATGAATTGTATGCAATAATTAAAACAGAAAAAGACATATTTAATTTTTAACGAAAACTCAAACAACATTATTTGCGGAAGCATTAAAGGAATATACATCTTCAAACATAAGCATAATGGTGAATGTTACACAGTGAGTAAAGTGGCTTCTTAAACCAGTTAATAACATTTCATGAGCCTTGTAAAATACAAGACTTCTATATTAAGTTCTAGAAAGTGTTGTTCATCGCTGTTGAAATATATGAATATTATTTAAACATAAATTAAAAAGCTAAGAAAAAGTTAAAAATAACTGCCTTTTTTATTGCAACTGGCCCGTTTCCAAATAAATCAGTTTGTGACTTTTATTTCATTGTATTTTTAAAAATTGTAATAGATTTAATCATTAAAAGTTAAAATATTATTGGTTAAACCAGCATGAACCATCTGGAATAACATGATTAAATGATTTTTCATTTCTGCATATTTATGTTGAGTTTTTTATAAAACCTGAAGATGGGAAGATCTGTGGTTTCCGAAACTAGTAGTACTTCAAAACAAACTCAAGTGGTGTTAAAAGTTTATCTTCTTAAGCAATTTAGAAGGATTTTTCAGAATGTATAATTATTTACCTATTGGCTCCCAGTAGTGCATTGGTACTTCAAATGCATTGATTCTGTTTATGTAATGTCTGGGGATCAATCTTGGCCTCAGATTCTAGTACAGAAACTGGATAATTGCAACATGAACTTGCTTTAAAATTAATATTTGGTGTTCGCTCTGCCAGGAATCGACCCCAGAACCTCAAACAACGTCGGTAAACTTTCCAACTACTACAGTACGAGACGGAGTTATCTCCACTCGATGTCGGTATCAGAATTATCTGACAACAGCCATCTAGCCAAAAACTCAAGTCCAGAGTTCAAGTTTCGTTTCTTGCTCTACCCCAACATGATTCCTATTTTGTCAAACAATTATTATTATGGATAAATTAAATAGCGCCATTTTCGTAATATAATACCTCAAGGGCGTTTAACAAAATGATTCTATGGAAGTTGATTTAATATGAACTTTTTTATTTATTATTATAGTTTTTTTTTTTAAATTATAAACAAAGATTAATAATAAAAATAATGTGACCTCATTGCGGTTACCCGCGCCGAGATTACTTAACAATATACTTTTTGAAAAACATTTTTGCATGTATGAATAATATTTTTACAGTCGACCTCGTGGTGTAATTATCAGCGCGTTTGTCTACCATTTAAGAGGTCTAAAGTTCGATTTCTGACATGGTTGATATGAAATATTTATTAAAAAGGGTGTTTTCACACTTGAATATTTCCCTGGACTGGTACCTGAAACGTAAGACTGATCATCTTTCCTTCATGTAACAAAAAAGGTCAAGATACGCTGATATTGGTATACCAATGCAGTGCCCTATGCACCATCAGGTGCGGAACGGGAATAATGAATGAATGAATAAACAAAGAAGACTTAATACAGAGAGATAATTAATAATATGTTTTGTATAACAGTTTGAAACACTACGCATTTAAATATGTATATATTTAATTTATGCATAAAAGAAAAAAAACATAGCATAAACCATACATTTGTGGAGCAATTGAATTCAATATTGGTTTAGGCGAATGAGACAATCCATTTTACTTCTGCTTCAGCTCCACTATCCATTTATTTATAGCCTTTTAAAACATTTTCTAATTTCTAATTGTTTTAATAGCCAGTGAAAATAAGTTAAAGATTTTAATTGCACTATTAAAATAAATTAAAACTAAATATTAAAAATAAATATTTGTGTATTTTAAAATAAATAAGAAGCTTGTTAATTGAATTGGCATTCACCCATCGACGGGATATCAACCATCGATGGGAGGAGTGCTCTCCCGAAACTGTAGTAGTGTTATTGTAAAATAATAACAAATTTATAACACTAATAACAAAGTTTTATTTTCATAATAATAGATAAATAGGAAGCTATTTATTATGAACATTATGTTTTCCATTTTAAGAAAAATGTAATTAGCATTAATTTTTACAATATGTACTTGCAGATTTAAGAATTTTTGGTTTTATCGAATATGACTCGAGGTGTGTACATGCCTAATTTGATTTTCTAAAGGGTTGTAAGCCAGTTAGACGAGTATTCGAGAAAGTGGCTGAACATGAATAACCTTTGCAACCCGACAGCCCTCACAAATGAAGCGAAATGAGGTACACCTGCCCCTTTCAAATCAAAGGAGTCACTATGTATTAGAAGTATATTATGTACGTGCATGAGTCTCAATAAAGACCCATTCCTAGTAACAAGTAATGCAGCTAACAAAGGGTGCACGGTATTGCTGTATCAGAACAACCACTAAGTGGATCGATAACTTTAAGCTTTTAATGTCGACCAACACTTATTAAATTAATAAATCTATGTTTTCATATATTTTTTAAATATTTGAATGTAGGCAGAATGGTGAATATTTTTGGTGTAAGTGAACAGTGTGTAAAGTTTTTCTTTTTATTTTAGTATTCACGATTATTTGGCACATTATTTATTTCTCTAATTTCACACTGTAGTATTAAGTGAGTTTATAGAAACCATATCACAATTATCATTTCAATTATGTTTTTGAATTATTTTCTATTGATTTCAATGATACTATTATTTTGTATATTTAATTATATATGTAACTAAATGTGTATATTTTATATTTAAATATTTGTATTTGATTATTTTTAACGTTTTTATCTTTGGAATTTTATTATTTATTATTTATACTTTGTTGTTCTGGATTGTTATTCTATTGCATTACATGTTATTATCAGTTACCTAATTTTTCTATGAATTTTTATCGTTAATTCAACTCAATTAATTTATTTAACTATAACATATAAATTACAAACATACATTCAATGCGTACATATTATAAAAAATATATATATATATATATATATATATATGAAAGAGACTCATGTCAAAGTAGTAGGAGAATCTTGCTCCGGAACCCCTTCGGATACATGGAACAGATCAATATCCAGAGCGATGTTGTTCAGAGTAGCGGTAGCCCTTCCATCAGGCAAAGCCATCGGCAGGTTCGTCCTGTATATCGGAATATGAAACAATTTATGCCGACGCTGTCTTAGGTAATTATCAGGAACGTACAAACCAATGCTGATCATAATCTCAGAATTATCGACAATACCGCGCAACAATCGTTAAAAATGTGTTAATTATTATGGCTTGACATGGACACAGCCTAAAAAGCCTTAATAAATTCATTAATATATAAACGAGTGTAATTTTGAATGAATAAATTAATAAACAAAGTGGCCACTTAAACCAGCCAATAACAAATCATTAGCATTGTAGATGCCTAGACTTCTATATTACCTTCTCAAAAGTGTTCTTCATCTCTGTTGTAATATATTAAGATTTAATGACAGTTAGTGCACACATTTTGCCGGTGGTTATGTAGCTTTTAATTATGATAACAATGGCATTCTCAATTTGAAATTTATACATTTTGACTTAGGACTTTGAAAAATCACTTAAATTAATTTGAATGTTTAATAACCCTATGTTAATGTGTTAGTGACAATGTTTTTAAATAAAATATTCTAGTATGCTTACTAATAATTTCATAGCGAAATTAAGGTTTATTTGGTTCACCGACAGGTACTAACACAATAAAATATGGTTATACAACATACAAACACTCATGCATCACATAATGAATTATATCATCATCATCAAACCCCTATTCTCCCTGGTGGTTTTCAATTCAATGCAGCATATCTCGATAATCTGTTACTGGTAGGTTAGGTGATCAGTTTTACGCTTTAGGTACCAGTTCAGGGACAATAAAATACATCGGTGGAAAACCACCTTGAAAAACAAATATTTCATGCCAACCTTCCTTCCAACAGTAAATTTCTTATCAGCACCAAGCAACTATCTTAAATCAAATAAATAACTCCATAATAATATACCTATACTGTTCTATTTTCGAATATGGGCGCAGTTTTGTTTCAATTCTTCATTGAATTTTATTTTTTTTAAATCTTGTAATAAAATACTACTTAACGTTCAATTTCGACATTTAAAAAAATGATGTATGTCGTTAATCAAATAATTATAAACAATTAATGAAATTGTCCCCACGTAGAAAGGCATATAACATACAAACAAAAAAGTGCTATTTAAATGTTAAATGGTTTATACAGCAATAAGGTACCATTAACAATCGTTACTTTTGGGAAATTAAAATTGTTTCAGTACAATTTAAAAAAAAAACTTAATATATCTTTGGTATAAAGTTTTTGTTGAATGACTCTAAATAAAACAAAATCACGCATACTATGTAGGCATAATTCAATTATATGCAGCCTTAAATGTTATGTGGTGTGGTTTTGCCAAGGAAATTAATTTAATTAAAAATTTTATAATTGTTTTAAATACAAGTACTAGCAGCTATAAGGGTGATTCGTGTCCATCAAATGCTCTGTGTTTTGAAAATAAAAAATATGAAAATAAAAAAATATGAAAATAAAAAATATGAAAATAAAAAATATGAAAATAAAACATTATAGATTCATCTGTGCGTCCAGGTGGTGTTTGCGCCAATGACTTTCTCGGAAAGGCCATTTCATTACTCCAGAACTCAGCTTGTTCGAAAGTTTTTCCTGGGGTTTGATGAGAATGAGGTAGTGTTTTATCTCAATAAATGACCTTTGAGATGGTGATATTATTCACAGTGAACATTGATTTCAACTTCTGTACAATTATATTGCTCTGGTAATATGTCACTCGAAGCTAAACTGGCAGTGCATAACGGAGTTTTAGTCCCAACACTTATGTATGGAAGTGAAACATAGAACTGGCAGAGAAAGGATGAAAGCCGAGTGAACGCGGTTGAAATGCAATCTCTTAGACAAATGTGTGGGAAATAAGTGTATGACAGGGTTACGAATGATGAAATCAGACGAAAATGTAAATCTGAGTCAAGTATAATTAATAAGATGAAGAAAGAGTCTCTGAGATAGTTTGGTCACGTAGAACGAATGGACGACAAAATAATGGTAAAACAAGTACATATGGCGAAAATGAACGGTTACGTGAGACGAGAACGACCAAGGAAGACGTGGCATGATCAGATAAACCAAAATCTTAAGTCTGGTCATGTCAAAAGCAGACAGAACCGAAGGGCATGTATGACAAGATGTATGAATGTGGAAGAAGCTAGGAATGTATGCCAGGATAGACGTGGCATAGTGTGGCGGTCCATTCTCTCTGCCTACCCCTACGGGGAAATGGCGTGATAATAGTAGTAGTAGTAGTAGTACAAGATGTTTAATGTTTCAATCGAGTCACTGCACTGCGTTCGCTTTTCCATTGAACTCAGACTTAACCCCCTTAAGCGGTCCTCGTATGTTTTTTTCCTTAGAAAAAAAAAGTTTCTTTTATAAATACCATTTTATTTTATTTACAAAGGAAATTGTGACAAAAATCTAATTTCGTTCCAAAATACATGGTCTATGTTAAACATCCTTCATTAAAAATTTATTGAATATGAACGAATCGTAATCTTGAAATGTTAAAGGCATATTAGTTACCATTTATTAATTTCCGGAAATACCACTCAAGTCGATACTGATGATACAATTCAGGTCCTATGAATGTCTCTAAGTCTGCTTAGGCATAGAATATAAGGATGTGGTGTTAGTGTTTATTATTTTCGTCTGACTCACGCCTTTGTCCTTCCCTACTTATTCAAGTTCTCGTACTAATTCTTAATAAATCTTGGTCCTATAGAGAAGGTTCAGGGACGCCGTCATTAGAAAAAAAAATCTTTTCATCATTCGCTGGTGACTCATATAAGCGCGGTGAAGTAAACGTATGATCAATACGAAAATTGATTTTAAGCAATGATTTAATTTAGTCTTAAGCTTGTATTTCGTAATAATTAGACTGCATAAAATATTTTACAATTATCGATTCTAAACCTTGGGTAAAAAGTAATGTTTTTTTTTAAAATTAATTAAACCATGTATGGTAATATCATAAGTTTTGTAAAAGGTAATTTTCCCGTATATGTTAATAAAATAAAATAAAATAAATATCCACCGCGGGTAGCTGTGATTATGTAGTGATAGCATTTGACAATCTTGGATGAGGTCTCCGGTTCATTTTAGACTGAACCAAAACTAAATATTTATTTTAAGTATTTTCTAACAGTATATTTTTGTGTTTTGGAATAAATTGTATTCGCGGTCTGATTTTTCTTCATACAAACGAATTCCGTATTTTTTTCATGGATTATGGCACTAGTGGAGGTATTTTTTTATATGCCATAGATATTTACCATCGGCGTGTCTCTAATGCTTTGTTTTTTGATAAATTGTTTCTTATGGGAGCTAGAAACATCCAAAAACCTTAAAAAATGCCTGGTTTTATGTACAGTTTTTGGGTGTCCGGTATTCAAATATGTAAAATAATTTTAAAAAACGCAAAACTTACAACATAGAAAAATTTATTCTGCTACTCTTTATGAAAACACTACAATCGGTTTAGTTTAGGGTCCGGAAAACGGCGCAACCAAACTTCGATTTCAGCTAGGCATAATCAGTCCGTCACGTCGTGTAATTGTCGTCCTCACACAATATCGGGGAGGCGTCTGCGAGGAAGTGGCAGAAGAACTGTGTTCAAATATCTATTGATCAAATTTCTCTGCCATTACCTTTCTCTTTTAATGCTCTTCTTGATGCTTGGCCATTGCCATGGGAATAATATTCCTCATCAAGGAGGGTAAACATTATTTCCCTCCTCGATCCGTCGGTGCTTAAAATCTCTTTAGGTTATCTCAAATCACTGGACAATCCTATTTTTATCAAGTGATGGTAAATTTAATAAAAAATATTTGTTTTTAATAATGTTGATTCCTTTCAGTATTACTGCGGATATCCTTATCAATTTTCTAAACACGTCCTGAGATCTTGTCCTTTTTTCCCTCTCTATGGATACTGGATAGATGTTCTTCCTACTTTCTGTTATTCTTTAATAAATACTATAAAATTTACCGATCTGGTGGTTTTCTTAAATGATTTTAAAGCATTAAAAAAATTCTGTAATCATTTCGGCGGATTGATCATGTCCAATTCAATGTCAATTTAATTCCAATCCGTAAAGAATTCACTTTCCTTTTTTTTAATACAATAAATTACGTGTTATTTATATCTTGATTACTTTCTTTCAGGATAAAGATGGTCAAACCTAGCTTTTCTCGTACGGCAACGAGCAATTTTTTCACCGTCAAGAAGACTTACGTCTACAGATGCGGTGTTCGGTGGGCAAGCAGTAATTGTAATAATACAATGATGTGTAAGCGATAATTGAGATAAATTTTATGTTTTTATATACGTACATATCTACATACATTATACTTCTGATTAAGCAAAATTTAAATGATGGAAAATATAGGTACAGAAATACACGTCCCATAAGTAAATAAAAAATATATTTTATACTTTCTGAGTTGGTACATTGGATTTTTAATCAATGTAATGTTTTTAAAATTATTTTGTCTAATAAATAATAAAAAAACAAAGAAAGTTTTACTAAGCAAAGAATTTTAGTAAATCTCAACGCTCCCCATAAAACCACGAGGTAATTAAATAAAATCTACTTTAATCAATATTACACGGCTGATTAATGTGATCTGCATTCATAATTGCATAAAATCAATGGTTCGTATAATATTGCCCTGTACCGACAGGAGAAACCTGTATTATATATGTAGTATTTACCATTTTCATGTTTAATTGAATTTATCTTGCGTTACGAATGAAACAGCCCGAATAAAATTAAATCAGGTTTAAATTTTCCGGTCTTCTTTATTTTATAGCGGATATGAAAACAGACTTAGATGGTAGTTCAAATATACTCATTTATATTTTTACGGTAAGACGAGTTAATATTATATTTTTTAAACTATATACTTTACTTATTTATGCTTCAATATCTGATGGTTAAAAATATTTTTGATCTAAATAAACAGATTTAACATTAGTACAATTGTCGTTAAAAAAATCAATATCAAAAACGACAGTCGATTTCTATAAATAAAAAACCAAAACAGTGTTATTGGTAGAAATATAAAATATATTTCAACAGTATATACACATGTTATCCTACGAATGATTTTGTTTAATTTTTTTTATCATAAAGTACACAAATTTATTTTGTTTAGTATTCATAAACTTTAAAAGTGTCACTTACTAATAGTGACTGCATCATAATTGAATGTGCCTACTTTGTTTTCATAAAAGTCCTAAGGTGTAGACAGCATAAACCCGTTTAATTTTAACAAAAAATTTAAAGAATATTGACGATATTTTTACGGAAGGTTGCTGATGAAGATTTAATGATAAAGACAATAGTTTTTTTGTACCTTATTTATTGATAACATCCCTTAACTGAGAGTTTATCTTGGGAATAACCACAGAATACCCTTAAAGGAAAAAGTAAACAAAGTGATTAACTTGTGTACCTTAATAAAATAAGTGTTTTACCTGCTAAAATATGTATGAATATCAAGTACGGACATGATAAGATACTCACTCATTCAGATAGTTATGAAGTTGAATGCAAATATTACCTAATTAGTTTTGTGAGGAATCTACTTACCTAATATAATAAATAAATATATTTTTTGAATAAACACAAAACTGCGTATTACTATTTGTTCCGAAAAATATATCGAAAGCTGTAGTTAGAAATATTTTTTTAATTTAAAGCTAGAGTTGTTGGTTTTTTTTTTAGATGAACGAATTTTATTATATACACAGTGTTCCAGAGCCAGACCGTGAAACTTCTGAGGAACATTTCGCTTGGCAAACTTAAAAAAATCCCTACCAAGCCGATTCCCTTGTCCACGTCCAGTGCGTATCACTTCCGTATTTAATAACGTAACGTAACGTATTTAAACACAATTTATTTGTATAGGAGGGGTAAAGGTTTATGAAAGTGATGCTAATCCGAGAAATTGACGATATACTCAATTTTCAAAATACAAAAATGAGTTTTTGGAAAAAGTTCATTAGGATTTTTAAATCTTTACCACGAAGAATGTTCCTCGTTTAATTTAACCGAAAGTTTCACTGCCTGGCCCCATAACACCGTGTATAAGAACTATTTGAGTAGGTTCTACTGCATAATATGTCATTTATACATGTATTTGTGTAATTATTCGTATTATACGAGTAAAATTACGTACTGACACTAAAATATACATCTAGATAAGTGCATTTATGTATTAATATTGGTACTGACTTCTTTTTATTGATAATTGTTCATTGTTCTATTATGTACCAAAATACAACACGTGTATGAACATGTTGTTATCGTGATCAAGTTGTTCGTCTTTTATACTTATAATATGACGTAATAATTGGCCATCAATTTCCTCAGAATGATTCCTTATTGATAATTACAAAGGATTGGCCTCAGCAGACCAAAAAATATGAACCACTCCTTATTTCACTAGATGGAAAGTAATTTGTAAGAAACAAAAGATATTAACTTATTATGAATATTAAAAACATGTTCTTGCCAAATCGACGCTTTAGTTTGTTTTCGTCTAACAGACTATATTTAACAAAATGGAGTAAAGTATACAGGAGTTCTGATAAAGCCTTTATTTATAAAATTAAATTGGCAAATTTAAAAAAAAAATGTTTAAGGGGTTTTTTAGCGAATTTCGTCTTAAGTTGTGGTCATTATTTATGCCTATTTCTTAAAAATAAACTTTATTTCTGTAGATTTGTGTTTTGGTCTGTATGACAAAAACAAATTTAAGCGACGAAACGACTTATTGTGATCTTTCTACTGAGTAATAGTGTAAAAAGATATATGACAAATGCTCATCTAATAGAGCTTTTTATTGTTAAAAATAAGCATTTGCCTTCTTAAGATTCAAAAAAATATTTCTCTTTTGTAACCATTTTCATCGAACTATAAATAACTCACTATCAGAAATTAAGAATCAATTTGGGGGAAAGTGGGGTTAAAACTTCAAATCTCTGATCTTTTAGGTAGAGCTTCGCGTAGCTGTAAATCATTCAGTTTATGACTATGTTTTAATTATCTTCATTATAATTTTCCTTTTTGCACTCAGTGGTGCATAAGGTACTGCATTTGTTAACCAAATGCCGCATATTTCAATCATCTGTTCCATGAAAATAAAGTAAACAGTCCTGCGCTTCAGGTGCATAAGGTACTGCATTTGTTAACCAAATGCTGCATATTTTAATCATCTGTTCCATGAAAATAAAGTAAACAGTCCTGCACTTCAGGGGCCAGTCCAGGAGCAATTAAATTTTGCAGTTTAAACAATATTTAATATCAACATTTTACATCCACCTTGTTAGGAATCGAGCCCAGGATTCAAACAATTTAGGCCAACGCGCCAATCACTACACATATAAGCGGACTTATCTCCACTTAATTACCTCACTCAGGATTTTTACCTCAGAGAAGTCATCGAGTCGAAAACACTCGTCCAGGATTCTGGTTCTATTTAACACACAGAACTGTATTTTTTATCAACCTGGATACATGAATAAATTGAAGTCTATCATCATCACCTTAAGAAACTTCTAACCTCGTCCCTATCTCCAGCTGTCACTCTCTTATTCCTGATGCCTGTGGATGTGGTGTTTCTCTCCATAGATTCCAATCACTTTATTTATGTCGTTTCTCCATTGGTTTGTGTTTTGGAGCCTTGTAAGGTGTTTTCAATTTTTCTTTCCTTCTAACTACCAAAAAAGTTGTCCTAGTTTGAAAACGGGTAGCAAAAGCAATCTAGTTTGTTACAATTTTTATTTCATTCTAATTCATAAATTTAATGCCAAGTGCATGAGAATTTATTATTGATCAAATGGGGCACACTTCCTGTGTTAAGGAAGTGTTTGGAAGATTGAGGCATGTGGCAGGATGTTACTTTAACATATAATAATGCATGTAGATTATAACATTCTTACAATAATAATAATGTGTACCTATTACAAGTGATCATGTTTCTCAATCGTGGTACTCCTTTTTGTGCTAAAGGGTGGGTTTAGGTTCAAAATCTGGATGATTCAATGATTACTCTTCTGTAAACAAAAACATTTTTATTTATAGAGTTATTTATTTTACTTAATAATATAATATTAGAATATTTTAATAATTTTTTGGTATTTTTTGTTGTTGTATGTTTATCGATACAAGGTAGTAAGTTTGATATTATGTTACTGATAAAAAAAAATGTTTTTCAAAGTTTTCCGGTTTACATCGGAAAAAAAAGAGAATTATTTTTATAAAAAAGCCTTAGACTGATCACCATACGATTATGTGCATCCGAGTAAGAATAGTACGATCATAATGATTTATAAATTTGACAAAGCACTTGTGTGCTTTGTCGCTTGTGGAATCTTTAAAACTAAAAACTAGAAACGCGCCGAATATTCGATAATTATTCGTATTCGGCATGGTTTTATATGTTTGGTATTCGACATAAAGTTCTGTTGAAATATCAAATATTTACCGAATATTAAACTGCTTATGGTAAACACACACTAAATCAGCGAATGGGACCGCCAGCGGAAGCATGTGACTTTATTAAAAGCGCTAATCCAGCGTTTTAATGGTAAAATCAAATTACTTACATGTCTTCCTCGTTGACACAGGGGTCAGCCATTCGGAAGCGTGCGCTCCCATTCCTCTTCAATTTGTACCCTGTCTTACATATATTATACCAAGAAATATAACAGTGAAATAAAATTAAATCATATATTCTACATTCATTGAAAGTTTAAAGTATTTAACATTTTGCCTGGCGTCTATCGAACCTGTACAAACTTGTCAGAGTGACAAACCACACGTGTAATGAACCGAATTATTCGACCAAATATTTGGTTCGGTAAACGCGAAACCAAATAATGTTCGTATTGAGTTCGGTTCAAAAAATCCATATTCGGCGTGTCTCTACTTCAAACGTTATAGGTTTTACTATTTCAAACAGATTGTTTTTATACTGTACTTTTGTTAAAAATAAATAATAATTAAATAAATACTCGTGACAGGAAATCCCGTTTTTAATCAAAGCACGACATATTTTTATCATAAACGTGCTCTAACTTATCGTTGGATTTAAGATCTATGGTACAAAAATAGAATAAATATCGTCCCTTCTCCTATTCCGTAATACTGTAAATCTATTTCAGCATAATACGTCGTTTGATATGATTTAAAGATTAACCTTAGCCCTTTTCATAGAAACTGCTTACCAGCGGGAAGATAATACAAATATTATTATTATCTGCATCTTAGAATGTAAAGCAGATAACTGATTGAAAACATCGTATGTATTTTTGTAATTTATATTTTATTCTGAAAATATTTACTAATCAAAAATTAAATACACACGTTATTATAAGACGTTACTCCCCATTATGTACACAAGAATTCTTTTTTCTCTAACGTAATGGAAAATATTAATACTAATGTATTCAATTAACATAAAGTTTATTTATATCCAGTTGTAATATTCCACACTTACATTTTTTTTGAATAAACTAAAAAATCCATAAAAAACTGGTTATATTGAAAACAACTTTTATGATATTACATATTTATTATTATTTACGATGTATGACAATTTGTTTTACATGCTTATGTAAAAGTATGTACGATTGATCATATTTTCAAGTGTATGAAAAAAAAATGTAAAACAAGTTAATTCATTTCATATTTGACTGTTAACTTACTTACTAAAACAAATAACAATACAATTATGCTACTTTTTATGTCGGTAGTTATTTTTTTTAATGTTTGTCAATCAATCAAAAACTATACGTAAAAGGTGTTAGTTAAAAACAAACTTAAACCCGTATGCAGAGACAAACCTTAAGGTGAGGTAAGTACATTCTGTTGTCTTCGCCTTCAAGTTATTCTCTGCATATGAGATTAGAATGTACTTTCCTCACCTTAAGTTTTGTCTCTGCATACGGGGCTTAAACTCCTAATTTAAAAATAAAATAAAAAAGTCTAGTTACTTATTAGGTACATAGTTACCTAAAAAAATATCAACCAAACTATGGTAGGAAGTCTAGGACAAAGGTTTTTCGGCTTTATTTACCGTTCGTTGAAATTCATGACTAAATATTTTTTTATAAAACTAAAAACGGTTTTATAATTATTTTTAAATTATTATAAAAACTAAGGCGGGAGAACGTAT
Organism: Micrasema longulum; assembly: GCF_059751315.1. NCBI lineage: Eukaryota > Metazoa > Arthropoda > Insecta > Trichoptera > Brachycentridae > Micrasema > Micrasema longulum. Next base: position 292,430 of record NW_028277234.1, read on the forward strand.
TAAACATTAAGTAGACACGCTGTTTTATTTATTATTTAATTTTCATATATAAAGTTAAGTTATAGTTTTAATTTGTATTACAGCTTGCTTTTGTGTTCGCACAGTCCTTTATATAATACAACACTTTTTATTTAGCACATACTTAACATTTTTTCATTATTACCTACTAATACGCTTGTAAGTGCTTACCGTACATTAGGGCGAGAGATCGCATTTTGACAGCCTTCGACCTTATTTCACAATTATTTTTACAATTCCATACTTTTCTCCCATACATTAAGTTCGGCACCAGAGCTCCACTGTGAACTTCTAGATTTGCTTCCTTCGACAAACTTTTGTTGGCCAAAGTAGATTTCAGTGCACTGTTCACCCTGCTCCCGGCACTCATTATCCTTTCAATATCTTTCTCAGTCTTTCCGTCTCTAGTAAAAATACTTCCCAGATACACAAACACTTCTACCTGATTCAGAATATATCCATTCACACTGATCTCACATTTAGTTATAATTTCATCCCTTTCAAAGACCATAACTTTCGGTTTATCAAGATTTATACGCTTCGGAAAAGAACCCTACAATAAGTTATTAATTGTATTTAAATTTATTTCAACAGAGAGGGAAAACATTTTTGAGAAGATAATATGGAAGTCTAGGCATGTACAGGGCTTATGACCTGTCATTGGCTGGTTTAAGTGGCCACTTTACGCACTGTGTAACATTCACCTTTCTGCCCATGTTTGAACATCCACATTTCCTCAACTCTTCCATCTGTTGACTTTTGTGAAGTAAAAGAGCTGAAACCTTCATCGGGCGGGTGAGATTTATCCGGCTGAACCAAATCACCTACTAGGCAACGCTTGAAAACAATTTTCTAATTTGTATACTTCTTCTTTTACCAGGTAGTTAATTCAACAATGTTTGAGTATGTCCAAATGCTTGCAGACTGGCTGGATTTCTTCCCTAGAGAGTGACTTATATTTGAATTTATTTCAACAGTGAGGGAAAACATTTTTGAGTTCATTATTAAACATTATAAATTGGTTCCAGATATGGAGTTAGTAGATTTTCAAAATAAAATAAGAAGCATACAAACATATTGGGTAGGTACTATGGTTGAATAATTCCGATAGTCTTCCACTTCAAACGAGGTCACATTTCCTTAGTCTTGGTTCACGGCCGCCCCTCCCTCCCTCTTCAATACATTACACATACATTATGATTGGATCAGAACTCACTTGAGCATGTAAGTGATGCTAGATCGAGCATGAATTCGATGCGCAATAAACTCCAAAAACATCCAGCTAATTATAATATAATACTACCAGTAATTTTACGAAAGGATTGAACTTCTGGGAATGTAATTTTAAAAAGCATTTTTCGAAATAATGATATGAACGGTTTCACGCTTTGGTTAGCCTGATACACTTTGTGTTAGAAATATCATGTTTTACCTTTTAAGGTGCGGTCCGTATAATTGACTTAGATATTATTTACAAGATTGACATCACAATGAACTTTTAAATTTTAATGCTTTCATTGTAAACTGTTCATTAAAGATAATATTTTATAAAATAAAAGTCTTTAAAAACATTCTGTATATTTTTTTTGAGTGCCTTGCTGTTTGCGTGCTGAAAACTATAAAAAAATACAAACTATTACTTTCGACTTTTAACTATTTCTAATGATCAAACAACTCGGCCTTAAAAATAAAAAAGTTCAGCCTGACAAATTTACCACTAATAGACTAATTTGACCCCATATATTTTTGCATGACAATGTCTTCCCTGAAGGTTTTCGAGTATTTGCTATTATGTTCTGATGCATCGTTCTCCCATAGTTTATATTTTAAGTACTGAAGTCCGGTGGACTTGTGAATTTTAGTAACATTGTTAATGTGTTGTCATTATACGTGTTTGCGAAAAAAAATTAATATGTTATGATAGACTTATCGATAATAATAATAATGATTTATCAACAATATTTTGAGTTTGTCCAAGTTTTTGTAGACAAGGACTGGATTCAACTCCCTAGGGAGCTGTTTATTTAAGTGTGTAAAGTGGCCACTTAAACCAGCCATTGACAGGTCATAAGCCCTGTAGATGCCTAGACTTCTATATTACCTTATCTTAATTGTTCTTCATCTCTGTTGTAATATGTTAATATAAACAGTTCCCCATGGAGTTGAATACAGTCATTGTCTACAAAAATTTGAACAAACTCAAAATATTGTTGATAAATTACACGGTCCATGAAAAAGTATAGAAATTGAAAAAATAACATTTTCAGGCGTTGCCTTGTATGTAGGTGAAATTATTCAATTAGATGAATCTCACCTGCATAAATAAAGGTTTCAGCTCTTTAACTTCACAAACATCAACAGATGAAAGAATTGAAGGAATATAGATGTTCAAATATAGGCAGAATAGTAAATGTTACACAGTGTGTAAAGTGGCCACTTCAACCAGCCATTGACAGGTCATAAGCCCTGTAGATGCCTAGACTTCTATATTACCTTCTCCCTAATGTTCTTCATCTCTGTTGTAATATGTTAATAATGATTTATTTACAAAACTTACGAATTCTCTACATACATACTTATGTAATAGATTTCTGTGGATTATGTCTAGTCTGCCTAACAAGGTACAACCTGTTTTAAGGCAGACATTTTTATTCAAAAATAAACAATAAAATGACGACCTACTAGTTGATTTATTATAAATTTATACAATATTTATATCATTTATTATTCTAGAATGTTTTTTAGTAAGTTTTCCGATTATTCTTTACCTAAATCCAGTAACTATTTTATTCCAAATTTATTTAATTGAATTCGGGTCATGGCTTTGTAATGTTCGGGTAACATATTGAATACTTTGGGGCCCAGAAACCTGAAATTTCTTTGCCCGAATTCAGAGTTTGTGGTAGACTCCATGACCCATCCTTATGTTTGACTTCTGGTAATGTGGGAATGTTCCTTTTGGGATTTGGTAGAATAATTTGCAATAATAATGATCATAGGTATTGCATAATTGTATTAAAATTAGGATTAATTAATATGTAATATTTATTAATTGATTAGACGGTAGTATGTTTTGAATACTGAGGCGTCAAACTTGCTGTTTTGTAAATTACAGAACATTGCTGATACTCTGTTATCGGGTACTTATTCAATGCCCTATGCACAATTAGGTCCGGATAAGGGAGGGGTTAATATGATGATTTTTCTTTGTTTGCGGTTGAACGAACAAATTTAATCTCAGCACCCAGCATAGAGATCAACTACCGAAAGGGTCATCAATCAGAGCAAGGTATACACCGGTGTCAAAGAAAACATTTACCTGTCTGAATCTGTATTCGTTATTCAAGATACTGCATCGGGCCATTCAGCATAATAGCCCGGCCATAAAGCTCGACAAGTTCTCGTAATGTGGCCGAACAAAGATGGCCGTAGGACCGGATGCTCGCGTTACAATGCGCATGCGCATATGGGTCCACAAGAGGTTAAAGGCAAAAGGTTCCGGTCGCGCGGGCGCATACATTAAATAGCTCCGATAAAAAGTAGATATCTCCATAAAACACGTATGAAAGATGAAGGGCTAGTTTTTTAATATTTTTCTAAGACGAAAAAAAATAATTTTTTTTGTGTAATACACATTTTTTAGAAAAATGCTTTTGTAAAAAAAACGATCCATCAAGATAAATTCAATGAATAAATTCATGAGATATTCACAAATTTCGTTCCATTCTTTGATTAGTTTTTTTAACCAATTAAATACTTTGCGAAATCTTTTGAACAATATGTTCTGCGGAATTTTATTTTTCAAACTTTTTATAAAATGCTAATTTAGTTTTAAAAAATCAACAAATGTGTAAAAACTTGATTTTTTCTACTCATAGAATCTAAACGTATATATTTCAATTTTGAAATTTATTTATTTATTTTGTTTATTTTTTATTTATTATATTTACGGCTTAAGCCAATTACAACAGTAACATGAAGGAACATAAATGCAAGAAACTGAACTAAAAGAACATAAATTTGTTTAGAAAAGACAAAAAAGGGCAAAACAATAATTATTCATACACAATATATTCATAAAAACGAAAGAACTAAGACTTCGAGCTAAACCATGCCAATCCAACTTCGTCCCACACTGTTTAGTTGCGAAGAGATATTCAAATCATACACTGATTTGAGTCTACTATTTTTTTTAAATAATCGAAATTTGTAGATTCAAATCAGTGTTTAATTTAAGTATAAAAATTCATACAGAGTTTTACAAAGTAAACCCTAACTTGATAAATAAACATTTATATTTCTATAGGGTTTTTGTTAAAAAAAACCTTAAAAAAACATCAATACATTCTTTATCATTTAATATATATAACATTATGTACTTTAAAAAAAAGTTAATATGTGCCAGCCTTATCTCCCAATTAAAAAACAGCTGTTAGTTCTAATTAATTAGGTTATTTTTATTTAATGTATGTGTCTATTGATCTATATTTATGTTTTTTTAGTACAAAATTTTGACCACCATTTCTTTTGACCAATCTGTTCTTTGGTAGGCTCGAAGATATTGTTTTTAGCAGTCCGCCATAGTACTTTTGTACTGGAAGTTTTAAATAAAATAAAAAATCAGTACATATTTTTTATTGTTACCTAATTATTCACATAGACACAACATTAGTTCGCTAACTCGTCACATCTTGCTCATTTTTGATATGAGCGATTTAAAATCTAATATATTAAAAAAAAGAAAGATTTGCGTCCTTACGATTTACTTCAATATTTCAATTTTAAGGCCATTGACTTTTTGGCGTAAATATTCGTATCAAAATATTGGAAACAAGTTGTTGTAGAGTGGGGTTTAAACCTCCTGATCCGGAGTCAGCGCATTACCCGCGAGAGCTAAATCCGTCTCATATTTGTATTTGTATTTCAGTCTAAAGATCAATTAAAAACGTGGCCAGATTGGCATTAGTGGTTACGATGCGCAGGCGCAGGCGTGACGTAGGTGCGCTACTGGACTGAAACATCTCAGGACGATTATTATGTCACTTGATTGATTCTACAATATGTGTATTATCCAAGATCAAGGAGTGGCAAATACCAATTATGCTGATCATTTCATTGCTCGTATATCTTATATTTTACAGACCAAAACGGTTGGAGCGAGAACCGGCCAGAAGAAACTTACCTAGAAAAGTAGAGTTTTTTTTTGTCATACTATTTTTTTATTTATTTATTCAAGACTTTTTAAACTAAATAACCCACTAAGTCTCTACTTTAGAAGATTGTAAAAAAATTCACTACAAAACTTAGGCCAATAGAATTGAGAAAAAATATTTCTTTGAATCTGCGGGAATCACAGTGGCACAATGCACAATTTTATTATTTCTTTCATCATCACTCGCTGGTACATAGGGCACTGGCATAAGTATTTAAATTGCAGAGAATGTGAATCATTTTTGTTACATGGAAGTTAAGCTTATTAGTCTTAAATTTTAGATACCAGTCTAGGAATAATGATATATTTTACTTGTATACCATTATTATAACCAACGAGGTGGTTTATTTCCACTCGGTTTAAATGTTGTCTATGTAATAGTTTTTTTTATAAATTCCAAATAACTTTACAAGATTGCAACTTTAAAAAAATATTTTTAAACTCAAATGATTTTCAATTCGTTCTTTTCATTTTTCCAAGTTAATTGAATTTTCAAATCAATCAATAAGTTTAAGTTTTTTTAATATATTGTTTATTTTATTACATCATACATGAAGCGTACAGGGAGAGAATGGGATATTCTATAGTTAATCATTTTGACGAAACCTACAAATAATCCTACTCTGTTTAGAATTCTGTGTTTTATGAGATTTATTTTCTATACAGGCTAATCAAGAGTATTGTACCAATTAAAACATGCTTTAAAATATATGTCTTAAGGCTAAAAGAAGGACTTTTAAAGTTTTAAAATGTAATCTTAAGCATTTTATAATTGGTCACTATCCCCCTTCTCTCTCTGTTCTTTTTAAATTATTAATTTCTTAGTGTATCAATTACAAAGTTTATTTATATTTTAGTGATTTTATGTTTTTAAAATGTATTATGTGTGATGCACTTATATTTAAATCAAAGTGAATTGAACAAAATCCAAAATGTCGATTTTCGTTTACCTAGGCTATGTATAAGCCTTTTTTCTTTTTTGGAGATATCTACTGGACTAACAATTCATCATTCAAACCTAATACACAATTTCATTGAAATGTTCTTTTCACGCACCATAATTCAAAAATTCCTTATACACAGTGATCTGCGAAAGACTTTCTTTCCATTATATCAATTTATTTCTACAGGTTTTGTCCTATATTAGACAGGGCAGGTGAATCCAATAATATGTAATATTATTCAAAACCCACTTCACAAAGAAATCTACCTGTGTACTGAGGATCCGTGAGATGAAATTTCAGACCCAAACAGCTGACGAATATAGTCTAATTCGGGTTCTCACATATTTTCCATATATTTGCATTTTGCACTGCATTGATATTAATGTGATGCATTTTTTTGCGGATGTGAAATACTTAAACTGTTTCCATTTAAACTGGGTGGCATTTTGGGACAAAAGTTTTAATGCATTCATGAATTTGAAAATCATGTGAACTTCAGACAGTATTGTTATATTTTGTTTATTTACTATCCACAGAGAAGGAATTATATTAATGGTAATATTAAATTTATTACAAGGCTTATAACCTAATATTATTTTTACAATTAATTTTTGAAGCGCTATGTAATTTTCCACGATGAATAATATGACTGCGTATTTATAATGCTTTGTGTCAAATCAATCAAATACATTAAATATGCAGAAAATGACAATTTTTTTTCAAGGATTAAACATAAACTTACATTAACTGAACAATATTTGGATTACATCCAATTTTTTGTATACAAAAACTAAGTTAAGCCCCCTAGAAAGTTATAAATTTTAATGTGAATAAAATCGCCTGGTTTAAGAAGTATGAAAATTAGAAAACTTTTTCAGGCGTTGCCAATTTGTTGAGAATATCACCCACATTAATAAAAGTTTCAACTCTTTATGTTCACAAAAATCAACAGATCAAAGAATTTAAGGGATACAGATATATTCTAACAGACAGAATGGTGACTGTGATGACTTTTTTGTGATTTTATTTACTAAAGATTTACAACCATGCATACACATTTATACATAAAAAAGAGAAGAGAAATGAGAAAAAGAATAAAAAAAAACAGTAAAATTTTTACACACATTATATATATTGCATTTTTCATTCACAATTTATTGCCCAGATAAAAAATAGTCTTTTTTAAGGCTAACAAATTGTGAATTTACTGTGCAATGGAATATAGTAATAATAAATGTATACCTACAAAATAAAAATTACACTAAGAGAAATACGAAATATATTTTATGTTAGATTCCTTGAGCATATAATATTTTTTTTTAGTTCTGTGCAGCAATCTACTTGGTTATTTTGACTTTAAACGTATAAAAGCTGTTTGTGGTTTTCAAAGAACTGTC